>NW_025727329.1:0-177876 GCF_021461385.2 Schistocerca piceifrons | reverse complement strand
CACTCTAACTCTCTATGATTTGAACCTGTCGTGTGAGTCCAGTTAAGATTCCGGTGCTTCACTTCAGGTTTACTGTATCCCTTGGACTTTCTTATTGACGGTGAAACACAGAAATTGCATCCGAATTTAATATAAAGGAACAATGCCGACTAAGTACAAGAGCACTGACACTCTAATTTTCTATGATTTGAACTTCTCCTGTGAGTCCAGTTTTAGATTCCGATGCTTCACTTCAGGTTTACTGTATCCCTTGGACCTTCTTATTGACGATGAAACACAGAAATTGCATCGGAATTAAATTCAAAAAGTACAGTGCCGACTTAAGTAAAAGAGGACTGACACTCTCACTTTCTATGATTTGAACCCCTCCTGTGAGTCCAGTTTTAGATTCCGACGCTTCCCTTAAGGTTTACTGTATCCCTTGGACCTTCTTATTGACGATGAAACACAGAAATTGCATCCGAATTTAATACAAAAGGCACAATACCGACTTAAGTACAAGAGGAGTAACTTTCTAGGATTTCAATCTCTCCTGTGAGTCCAGTTTTAGATTCCGATGCATCACTTCAGGTTTACTGTATGCCTTGGACTTCCTTATTGACGATGAAACACAGAAGTTGCTACCGAATTTAATACAAATGGCACAATACCGACTTAAGTACAAGAGGACTAACACTCTCACTTTCTATGATTTGAACCTCTCCTGTGAGTCCAGTTTTAGATTCCGACGCTTCCCTTAAGGTTTACTGTATCCCTTGGACCTTCTTATTGACGATGAAACACAGAATTGCATCGGAATTAAATTCAAAAGCACAATGCCGACTTAAGTAAAAGAGGGACTGACACTCTCACTTTCTATGATTTGAACCCCTCCTGTGAGTCCAGTTTTTAGATTCCGATGCTTCACGTCAGGTTTACTGTATCCCTTGGAACCTTCTTATTGACGATGAAACACAGAAAATTGCATCGGAATTAAATTCAAAAGCACAATGCCGACTTAAGTATAAGAGGACTGACACTCTCACTTTCCATGTTTCGAACCTCTCCTGTGAGTCCAGTTTTAGATTCCGATGCTTCACTTCAGGTTACTGTATACCTTGCACCTTCTTATTGACGATGAAACAAAGAAATTGCGTCGGAATTAACTTCAAAAGGCACAATGCGACTTAAGTACAAGAGGAATGACACTCTAACTTTCTATGATTGAACGTCTCCTGTGAGTCCAGTTTTAGATTCCGATGCTTCACTTCAGGTCTACTGTATGCATTGCACCTCCTTATTGACGATGAAACACAGATATTGCATCCGAATTTAATACAAAACGCACAATACCGACTTAAGTACAAGAGGAGTGACACTCTAACTCTCTATGATTTGAACCTCTCCTGTGAGTCCAGTTTTAGATTCCGATGCTTCACTTCAGGTTTACTGTATCCCTTGGACTTTCTTATTGACGGTGAAACACAGAAATTGCATCTGAATTTAATACAAAAGGCACAATGCCTACATAAGTACAAACAGGACTGACACTCTAACGTTCTATGATTTGAACTTCTCCTGTGAGGCCAGATTTAGATTCCGATGCTTCACTTCAGGTTTACTGTATCCCTTTGACCTTCTTATTGACGATGACACCCAGAAATTGCATCGGAATTACATTCAAAAGGCACAATTCCTGACTTAAGTAAAGAGGACTGACACTCTCACTTTCTATGATTTGAACCTCTCCTGTGAGTCCAGTTTTAGATTCCGTTGCTTCACTTCAGGTTTACTGTATCCCTTGGACGTTCGTATTGACGATAAAACACTGAATTTGCATCGGAATTAAATTCAAAGGCACAATGCCGACTTAAGTACAAGAGGACTGATACTCTCACTTTCTTTGATTTGAACCTCTCCTGTGAGTCCAGTTTTAGATTCCGATGCTTAACTTCAGGTATACTGTATCCCTTGTACCTTCTTATTGACGATGAAACACAGAAATTGCATCGGTATTCAATACAATAGGCACAATGCCGACGTAAGTTCAAGAGGACTGACACTCTCACTTTCTATGATTTTCACCTCTCCTGTGAGTCCAGTTTTAGATTCCGATGCTTCACTTCAGGTTTACTGTATGCCTTGCACCTTCATATTGACGATGAAACACAGAAATTGCATCGGAATTAAATTCAAAACGCACAATGCCGACTCAAGTACAAGAGGACTGACATTCTAACTTTCTATGATATGAACCTCTTCTGTGAGTCCAGTTTTAGATTCCGATGCTTCACTTCAGGTTAACTGTATCCCTTGGACCTTCTTATTGACGATGAAACACAGAAATTGCATCCGAACTTTAATATAAATGGCACAATGCCGACTTAAGTACAAGAGGACTGACACTCTCACTTTCTATGATTTGAACCTCTGATGTGAGTCCAGTTTCAGAGATTCCGATGCTTCACATCAGGTTTACTGTATACCTTGCACCTTCTTATTGACGATGAAACACAGAAATTGCATCGGAATTCAATACAAAAGGCATAATGCTGACTTAAGTAAAAGAGGACTGACACTCTAACTTTGTATGATTTGAACCAATCCTGTGAGTCCAGTTTTAGATTCCGATGCATCACTTCAGGTTTACATGTATCCCTTTGACCTTCTTATTGACGTTGACACACAGAAATTGCATCGGAATTAAATTCAAAAAGCACAATTCCGACTTAAGTAAAAGAGGACTGACACTCTCACTTTCTATGATTTGAACCTCTCCTGTGAGTCCAGTTTTAGATTCCGTTGCTTCACTTCTGGTTTACTGTATCCCTTGGGCGTTCTTATTGACGATAAAAACACAGAAATTGCATCGGAATTAATTCAAAGGCACAATGCCGACTTAAGTACAAGTGGACTGACTCTCTCACTTTCTTTGATTTGAACCTCTCCTGTAAATCTAGTTTTAATTCCGATGCTTCACTTCAGGTTTTCTGTATCCTTTGGACCTTCTTATTGACGATGAAGCACAGAATTACATCGGAATTAAATTCAAAACGCACAATGCCGACTGAAGTACAAGAGGACTGACATTCTAACTTTCTATGATTTGAACCTCTCCTGTGCATCCAGTTTTAGATTCCGATGCTTTAATTCAGGTTTACTGTATCCCTTGGATATTCTTATTGACGACGAACCACAGAAATTGCATCCGAATTTAATACAAAAGGCACAATACCGACTTAAGTACAATAGGAGTGACACTCTAACTTTCTATGATTTGAACCTCTCCTGTGAGTCCAGTTTTAGATTCCGATGCTTCACTTCAGGTTTACTGTATAGATTGGACCGTCTTATTGAAGATGAAACACAGAAATTGCATCCCAATTTAATACAAATGGCACGATGTCGACTTAAGTACAAGAGGACTGACACTCTCGGTTTCTATGATTTGAACCACTCCTGTGAGTCCAGTTTTAGATTCCGTTGCTTCACTTCAGGTTTACTGTATACCTTGCACCTCCTTATTCACGATGAAACACAGGAATTGCATCCGAATTTAATACAAAACACACAATGCCGAATTAAGTACAAGAGGACTGACATTCTAACTTTCTATAATTTGAACCTCTCCTGTGAGTCCAGTTTCAGATTCCGATGCTTCACTTCAGGTTTACTGTCTCCCTTCGACTTTCTTATTGACGATGAAACAAAGAAATGGCATCCGAAATTCAATACAAAAGGCACAATACCGACGTAAGTACAAGAGGAGTGAGTCTCAACCTTTCTATGATTTGAACTTCTCCTGTGAGTCCAGTTTTGGATTCCGATGCTTCACTTCAGGTTTCCTGTATCCCTTGGACCTTCTTATTGACGATGAAACACGGAAATTGTATCTGAATTTAATACAAATGGCATAATGCCGACTTAATTACAAGAAGACTGACACTCTCACTATCTATGATTTTAAACCTCTCCTGTGAGTCCAGTTTTAGATTCCGATGCTTCACTTCAGGTTTTCTGTATCCCTTGGACCTTCTTATTGACGATGAAACACAGAAATTGCATCCGAATTTAATACAAATGGCACAATGCCGACTTAAGTACAAGAGGACTGACACTCTCACTTTCTTTGATTTGAACCTCTCCTGTGGGACATGTTTTTGATTCCGATGCTTCACTTCAGGTTTTACTTTATACCTTGCACCTTCTTATTGACGATGAGACACTGAAATTGCATCGGAATTTAATACAAAAGGCACAATGCCGACTTAAGTAGAAGAGGACTGACACTCTAACTTTCTATGATTTGAACCTCTCCTGTGAGTCCAGGTTTTAGATTCCGATGCTTCACTTCAGGTTTACTGTATCAATTGGACCTTCTTATTGACGATTAAACACAGAAAATTCATCCGAATTTAATACAAAAGGCACAATGCCGACTTAAGTAAAAGAGGACTAACACTCTAACTTTCTATAATTTCAAATCTCTCCTGTGAGTCCAGTTTTAGATTCCGATGCATCACTTCAGGTTTACTGTATCCCTTGGACATTCTTATTGACGATGAAACACAGAAATTGCAACCGAATTTAATACAAATGGCACAATGCCGACTTAAGTACAAGAGGACTAACACTCTCACTTTCTATGATTTGAACCTCTAATGTGAGTCCAGTTTTAGATTCCGACGCTTCCCTTAAGGTTTACTGTATCCCTTGGACCTTCTTATGACGATGAAACACAGATATTGCATCGGAATTAAATTCAAAAAGTACAGTGCCGACTTAAGTAAAAGAGGACTGACACTCTCACTTTCTATGATTTGAACCCCTCCTGTGAGTCCAGTTTTAGATTCCGACGCTTCCCTTAATGTTTACTGTATCCCTTGGACCTTCTTATTGACGATGAAACACAGAAATTGCAACCGAATTTAATACAAATGGCACAATACCGACTTATATACAAGAGGACTAACACTCTCACTTTCTATGATTTGAAACTCTCCTGTGAGTCTAGTTTTAGATTCCGACGCTTCCCTTAAGGTTTACTGTATCCCCTTGGACCTTCTTATTGACGATGAAACACAGAAATTGCATCGGAATTTAATTCGAAAAGCACAATGCCGACTTAAGTAAAAGAGGACTGACACTCTCACTTTCCATGTTTCGAACCTCTCCTGTGAGTCCAGTTTTAGATTCCGATGCTTCACTTCAGGTTTACTGTATACCTTGCACTTTCTTATTGACGATGAAACAAAGAAATTGCATCGGAATTAAATTCAAAAGGCACAATGCGACTTAAGTACAAGAGGAATGACACTCTAACTTTCTATGATTTGAACGTCTCCTGTGAGTCCAGTTTTAGAATCCGATGCTTCACTTCAGGTTTACTGTATACATTGCACCTTCTTATTGACGATGAAACACAGATATTGCATCCGAATTTAATACAAAACGCACAATACCGACTTAAGTACAAGAGGAGTGTCACTCTAACTTTCTGTGATTTGAGGGGGGACGTACACGAAACTGCAGTAATTTTAAAAGTATTTTATAAAACTCTAATTTTTTAAGATAATCAATCCAAATTTGGTACAGTTATTAAGAAATGTTATGCGCATATGAACCTAAATTTTCATTTTTATTGACCTTTTACATCTTTAATTATTAACAATTAATTTTTTTTCAACAATGTAATTACAAATGTTCCTTTTTTGAGAAAACTGTGAGAGCAATGTTAATGAATTTTTGTACACACTTTCATACCAAATAATTACAAAACTCTGTGGAGCAGAATTTTTATATCTTCTTTTGTTCAGTTTTTACGGGTCTCCCAATTTCCCTGAAAAATAATATATCAAATTTAAGGAATATTTTCTACCATAAATACCTTACTATTTTATTAAATGAAAATTCCTTCCACAGAATTTTTCACTATAGTACTGACTAGTCATATACCAAATTTCACTTCTCTACCTTTTCGTGGTTTTGAGAAAAAGGTACATAAAGTTATAAAAATGTAAGTTACGGGAAAACTGAATCAATGATTTGATAGTGTTTGTATTAGGTCTTACCGTCTCTGTGTGAACTAGTGCAAGCCATATGCATACTCCTCTTCATCTGCAAGCAGTCTCTTCTTTGCTTGTCTTCTTTGGTTAACCTGCTGTTCAATTTTATTGGCTGTAATATCAGCCGCAGCAACTCTTTTGTCATCGATGTCCTTCAATATTGAATAGGTGAAAGCTCCTGGATGAAATCCTAGCCTCTGTAGAGTTTTTATTCTTCCAAGATTACCATTGTTAAAAACTAAACAAGCATCATATGCAGCAATTTCAACAATAATTGTTGAAACAAATGTTGTTTTTGGGCAACGTTTCCAAATCAGTGAGTTGTAACTTTCATTAGGGTTTTGTGTCTTTCCATGCACACACTTTCGTAGGAGGTCTGGCTCTGCTAAACACCTAAATGTTGGTTTTATAGCACTTAAAACAGCCACAGGTAAACTGTGCTTGTGTGAATAGTTCATGCCATCACGCTCAGCCTGCTTGAATTTGCACCACGATATGTCACACAAATTATGTACAGGTTTGTCATCTGTGGATAGTTTATGAAATAAATAGACCACACAGCCTTCTGCATGTTATTCAAATTTCCACTGTTGTCCCTTATTGCCTTGCCATAGTACACTTGTAAAGAATGAATTTCTTTGTCTGTGAGTCTGTTGGGACCACCTAAAAGTTTTCCATCCTCAAGTTTCCTGCCCTTCAATTCACGTTTCAATTTAAAAGTCTGCCTCCCATTCGTTTTTGCACATGTCCAACACATTCCAACTTTTCTATAGCACAATGGGGACCATAAGGTTCACCTTTCCAAAACAGTTTTGAAGGAGCTGGAGTCACCATCACCAAGGTATTTTGTGTATCTAACACCGTACTTTTCCACACTTCGATGGAACATAAGTTTCATAGCTGCAGGTTCCATTCCACCACTAGAACCAGAATAATTTCTACAGCACACTTTCTTGTGTTCAACCCTGCCACTTATTTTCTTCCACTTCACCAGCTCTCTTTCCGAAGTACACAGCTATAGCAATATTTGCTCATTACCTGAACGTCAAGAATTTTTCCAGTATCAACACTAATGACAGATGATACTCCATACAGTGATGTATGTCCACGCTTCATCCACGTTCCATCACATGAACACACACAAATCGGTGTCTGGCGTGTTATCTGCTTCTGTCTTTAGTTCACTATTTCATCTTCACAGCTTCCTTTGCAGAGGACTTCAAGTTTTCTTCCACTTCCTCTTGAAGAGCACTTAGCAGTGTTTTATTTCCAGTGGTGTACCTAGCACTTGGTTGTGGCATGTTCATGATCCCACAAAACAGTCTCGGTACCTTCCCTGCCTATGCCCAAACATCTCATGCCATATATTAAACGCATATTTGCTTCATATATCCGGTTTACTTGATGCCGAAGTTCTAAAAGCAGTGTCCTGAATGACAGCTTTCACAAGTAAGATGCCAACATACACACTATTCCAATTCTGTTTTCTTCGTCATATAATCTCAAACTTTTTGCACCACAGTCAGCACATACACAAGCAGATGATATAATATCAGATAGTATTTTCAAATCAATAAGCCTAAAACCACTAGTAGCTTGAGTGTCTGAGCCACAATCATCAAGTGATTGACAGCTGTCAATTTTCCTTCTCGAAGCACTCGCTTTCTTGGTTGAAGTATCGTTTCCATTTTGTTATTATGGGGCTGGTTTTCAAGTTGTCTTTACTACATCGAGAAGCTTGACACTTTCTAACCTTTTTAAACACCTTACTAGAACGCGGCATGCTGCAAAATATAATAACAAGTCTACTTACAACTTTCGTAAAAATGTATTCCAAACAAACACTCGTAAACAAACGCTATAAATCAAAGAATATAAAACCAGCGGCAGAGATATTATTCCACAGCCTTCTTGATGTAGTACACAAACGTTCCCTGCATTGTGACTGCACAAAACTGGAAAAAAACGCAGTATAAATAGATATACGAGAGGATGAAGACCAAGATGGGGGGGCGTCGCCCTGTGCAAGCTATTACAAATTATTATTTTTTTCCCCCTTAGAAGCGGAATTGGAACGTAATATTTGGTAAGAAAATTTCAATACCATGTAGTAAATGAAGAGCCAATAAAATTTTTTTCACAAATTTGGTCATTTTCATGTACGTCCCCCCTTGAACTTCTCCTGTGCGGTCCAGTTTTAGATTCCGATGCTTCACTTCAGGTTTACTATATCCCTTGGACCTTGTTATTGACGATGAAACAAAGAAATTGCATCCGAATTCAATACAAAAGGCAGAATACCGACTCAAATACAAGAGGAGTGACACTTTAACTTTCTATGATTTGAACCTCTACTGTGAGTCCAGATTTAGATTCCGATGTTTCACTTCAGATTTACTGTATCCCTTGGACCTTCTTATTGACGATGAAACACAGAAATTGCATCCGAATTTAGAACAAAATGCACAATGCCGAATTAAGGACATGTGGAAGGACACTCTAACTTTCTATGATATGAACCTCTCCTGTGAGTCCAGTTTTACATTTCGATGCTTCACTTCAGGTTAACTGTATCCCTTGGACCTTCTTATTGACGATGAAACACAGAAATTGTATCCGAATTTAATACAAATGGCACAATGCCGACTTAAGTAGAAGAGGACTGACACTCTCACTTTCTATGATTTGAACCTCTGATGTGAGTCCAGTTTTAGATTCCGATGCTTCACTTCAGGTTTACTGTATCCCTTGGACCTTCTTATTGACGATGAAACACAGAAATTGCATCGGAATTAAATTCAAAAAGCACAGTGCCGACTTAAGTAAAAGAGGACTGACACTCTCACTTTCTATGATTTGAACCCCTCCTGTGAGTCCAGTTTTAGATTCCGACGCTTCCCTTAAGGTTTACTGTATCCCTTGGACCTTCTTATTGACGATGAAACACAGATATTGCATCCGAATTTAATACAAAAGGCACAATACCGACTTAAGTACAAGAGGAGTAACTTTCTATGATTTCAATCTCTCCTGTGAGTCCAGATTTAGATTCCGATGCATCACTTCAGGTTTACTGTATCCCTTGACCTTCTTATTGACGATGAAACACAGAAATTGCAACCGAATTTAATACAAATGGCACAATACCGATTTATATACAAGAGGACTAACACTCTCACTTTCTATGATTTGAACCTCTCCTGTGAGTCCAGTTTTAGAATCCGACGCTTCCCTTAAGGTTTACTGTATCCCTTGGGCCTTCTTATTGACGATGAAACACAGAAATTGCATCGGAATTAAAGTCAAAAAGCACAATGCCGACTTAAGTAAAAGAGGACTGACACTCTCACTTTCTATGATTTGAACCCCTCCTGTGAGTCCAGTTTTAGATTCCGATGCTCCACTTCAGGTTTACTGTATCCCTTGGACCTTCTTATTGACGATGAAACACAGAAATTGCATCGGAATTAAATTCAAAAAGCACAATGCCGACTTAAGTAAAAGAGGACTGACACTCTCACTTTCCATGTTTCGAACCTCTCCTGTGAGTCCAGTTTTAGATTCCGATGCTTCACTTCAGGTTTACTGTATACCTTGCACCTTCTTATTGACGATGAAACAAAGAAATTGCATCGGAATTAAATTCAAAAGGCAAAATGCGATTTAAGTACAAGAGGAATGACACTCTAACTTTCTATGATTTGAACGTCTCCTGTGAGTCCAGTTTTAGATTCCGATGCTTCACTTCAGGTCTACTGTATACATTGCACCTTCTTACTAACGATGAAACACAGATATTGCATCCGAATTTAATACAAAACGCACAATACCGACTTAAGTACAAGAGGAGTGACACTCAAACTCTCTATGATTTGAACCTGTCCTGTGAGTCCAGTTTTAGATTCTGATGCTTCACTTCAGGTTTACTGTATCCCTTGGACTTTCTTATTGACGGTGAAACTCAGAAATTGCATCCGAATTTAAAACAAAAGGCAAAATGCCGACTTAAGTACAAGAGGACTGACACTCTAACTTTCTATGATTTGAACTTCTCCTGTGAGTCCAGTTTTAGTTTCCGATGCTTCACTTCAGGTTTACTATATCCCTTGGACCTTGTTATTGACGATGAAACACAGAAATTGCATCCGAATTCAATACAAAAGGCACAATACCGACTTAAGTACAAGAGGAGTGACACTTTAACTTTCTATGATTTGAACCTCTACTGTGAGTCCAGATTTAGATTCCGATGTTTCACTTCAGATTTACTGTATCCCTTGGACCTTCTTATTGACGATGAAACACAGAAATTGCATCCAAATTTAATACAAATGGCACAATGCCGACTTAAGTACAAGAGGAATGACACTCTCAGCTTCTATGATTTGAACCTCTCCTGTAAGTCCACTTTTAGATTCCGAAGCTTCACTTCAGGTTTACTGTGTACCTTGCACCTTCTTATTGACGGTGAAACACAGAAATTGCATCGGAACTTAATACAAGAGGCACAATACTGACTTACGTACAAGAGGACTGACACACTAACAATGTATGATTGGAATCTTTCCTGTGAGTCCAGTTTTAGATTCCGATGCTTCACTTCAGGTATACTGTATCCCTTGGACCTTCTTATTGACGATGAAACACAGAAATTGCATCCGAATTTAGAACAAAATGCACAATGCCGACTTAAGGACAAGTGGACTGACATTCTAACTTTCTATGATATGCACCTCTCCTGTGAGTCCAGTTTTAGGTTCCGATGCTTCACTTCAGGTTAACTGTATCCCTTGGACCTTCTTATTGACGATGAAACACAGAAATTGTATCCGAATTTAATACAAATGGCACAATGCCGACTTAAGTAGAAGAGGACTGACACTCTCACTTTCTATGATTTGAACCTCTGATGTGAGTCCAGTTTTAGATTCCGATGCTTCACTTCAGGTTTACTGTATACCTTGCACCTTCTTATTGACGATGAAACACAGAAATTGCATCCGAATTTAATACAAAAGGCACAATACCGACTTAAGTACAAGAGGAGTAACACTCTAACTTCCTATGATTTGAATCTCTCCTATGAGTCCAGTTTAAGATTCCGATGCTTCACTTCAGGTTTACTGTATCCCTTGGACCTTCTTTTTGACGATTAAACACAGAAATTTCATCCGAATTTAATACAAAAGGCACAATGCCGACTTAAGTAAAAGAGGACTGACACTCTAACATTCTATGATTTGAACCTCTCCTGTGAGTCCATTTTTAGATTCCGATCCTTCCCTTAAGGTTTACTGTATCCATTGGAGCTTCTTATTGATGATGAAACACAGAAATCGCATCCGAATTTAATACAAGAGGCACAATACCGACTTAAGTACAAGAGGAGTGACATTCTATCTATGATTTGAATCTTTCCTGTGAGTCCAGTTTTAGATTCCGATGCTTCACTTCAGGTTTAGTGTATCCCTTGGACCTTCTTATTGACGATGACACACAGAAACTGCATCGGAATTAAATTCAAAAGGCACAATTCCGACTTAAGTAAAAGAGGACTGACACTCTCACTATCTATGATTTGAACCTCTCCTGTGAGTCCAGTTATAGATTCCGATGCTCTCACTTCAGGTTTATTGTATACCTTGCACCTTCTTATTGACGATGAAACAAAGAAATTGCATCGGAATTAAATTCAAAAGGCACAATGCCGACTTAAGTACAAGAAGACTGACACTCTAACTTTCTGTGATTCGAACCTCTCCTGTGAGTTCAGTTTTAGATTCCGATGCTTCACTTTAGGTTTACTGTATCCCTTGGACCTTCTTATTGACGATTAAACACAGAAATTGCATCCGAATTTAATACAAAAGGCACAATGCCGACTTAAGTGAAAGAGGACTGACGCTGTAACATTCTATGATTTGAACCTCTCCTGTGATTCCACTTTTATATTCCGATGCTTCCCTTAACGTTTACTGTATCTCTTGGACCTTCTTATTGACGATGAAACACAGAAATTGCATCCGAATTTAATACAAAAGGCACAATACCGACTTAAGTACAATAGGAGTAACACTCTAACTTTCTATGATTTGAATCTCTCCTATGAGTCCAGTTTAAGATTCCGATGCTTCACTTCAGGTTTACTGTATCCCTTCCACCTTCTTATTGACGATGAAACACAGAAATTGCATCCGAATTTAATGCAAATGGCGCAATGCCGACTTAAGTACAAGAGGACTGACACTCTCACTTTCTATGATTTGAACCTCTCCTGTGAGTCCAGTTTTAGATACCGGTGCTTCACTTCAGGTTTACTGTATCCCTTCGACATTCTTATTGCCGATGAATCACAGAAATTGCATCGGAATTAAATTCGAAAAGCACAATGCCGACTTAAGTAAAAGAGGACTGACACTCTCACTGTCTATGATTTGAACCCCCCCTGTGAGTCCAGTTTTAGATTCCGATGCTTCACATTAGGTTTACTGTATCCCTTGGACCTTCTTATTGACGATGAAACACAGAGTTTGCATCCGAATATAATATATAAGGCACAATGCCGACTTAAGTACAAGAGGGATGACACTCTAACTTTCTATGATTTGAACCTCTCCTGTGAGTCCAGATTTAGATTCCGATGTTTTACTTCAGGTTTCCTGTATCCCGTGGATCTTCTTATTGACGATGAAACACAGAAATTCTATCCAAATTTAATACAAAAGGCACAATGGCGACTTAAGTACAATAGGACTGACACTCTCACTTTCCATGATTCGAACCTCTCCTGTGAGTCCAGTTTTAGATTCCGATGCTCTCACTTCAGGTTTATTGTATACCTTGCACCTTCTTATTGACGATGAAACAAAGAAATTGCATCGGAATTAAATTCAAAAGGCACAATGCCGACTTAAGTACAAGAAGACTGACACTCCCACTTTCTATGATTTGAACCTCTCCTGTGAGTCTAGTTTTAGATTCCAATGCTTCACTTCAGGTTTACTGTATCCCTTGGACCTTCTTATTGACGATGAAACACAGAAATTGCATCCGAATTTAATACAAATGGCACAATGCCGACTTAAGTAAAAGAGGACTGACACTCTAACATTCTATGATTTGAACCTCTCCTGTGAGTCCAGTTTTAGATTCCGATCCTTCCCTTCAGGTTTACTGTATCCATTGGTCCTTCTTATTGACGATAAGACACAGAAATTGTATCGGAATTTAATATAAAAGGCACAATGCCGACTTAAGTACAAGAGGACTGACACTCTCACTAGCTATGATTTGAATCCCTCCTGTGAGTCCAGTTTTAGATTCCGATGCTTCACTTCAGGTTTACTGTATCCCTTGGACCTTCTTATTGACGATTAAACACAGAAATTTCATCCGAATTTAATACAAAAGGCACAATGCCGACTTAAGTAAAAGAGGACTGACACATTAACATTCTATGATTTGAACCTCTCCTGTGAGTCCATTTTTAGATTCCGATCCTTCCCTTAAGGTTTACTGTATCCATTGGAGCTTCTTATTGATGATGAAACACAGAAATCGCATCCGAATTTAATACAAGAGGCACAATACCGACTTAAGTACAAGAGGAGTGACATTCTATCTATGATTTGAATCTTTCCTGTGAGTCCAGTTTTAGATTCCGATGCTTCACTTCAGGTTTAGTGTATCCCTTGGACCTTCTTATTGACGATGACACACAGAAACTGCATCGGAATTAAATTCAAAAGGCACAATTCCGACTTAAGTGAAAGAGGACTGACACTCTCACTATCTATGATTAGAACCTCTCCTGTGAGTCCAGTTTTAGATTCCGATGCTCTCACTTCAGGTTTATTGTATACCTTGCACCTTCTTATTGACGATGAAACAAAGAAATTGCATCGGAATTAAATTCAAAAGGCACAATGCCGACTTAAGTACAAGAAGACTGACACTCTAACTTTCTGTGATTCGATCCTCTCCTGTGAGTCCAGTTTTAGATTCCGATGCTTCACTTTAGGTTTACTGTATCCCTTGGACCTTCTTATTGACGATTAAACACAGAAATTGCATCCGAATTTAATACAAAAGGCACAATGCCGACTTAAGTAAAAGAGGACTGACGCTGTAACATTCTATGATTTGAACCTCTCCTGTGATTCCACTTTTATATTCCGATGCTTCCCTTAACGTTTACTGTATCTCTTGGACCTTCTTATTGACGATGAAACACAGAAATTGCATCCGAATTTAATACAAAAGGCACAATACCGACTTAAGTACAATAGGAGTAACACTCTAACTTTCTATGATTTGAATCTCTCCTATGAGTCCAGTTTAAGATTCCGATGCTTCACTTCAGGTTTACTGTATCCCTTCCACCTTCTTATTGACGATGAAACACAGAAATTGCATCCGAATTTAATACAAATGGCGCAATGCCGACTTAAGTACAAGAGGACTGACACTCTCACTTTCTATGATTTGAACCTCTCCTGTGAGTCCAGTTTTAGATACCGGTGCTTCACTTCAGGTTTACTGTATCCCTTCGACATTCTTATTGCCGATGAATCACAGAAATTGCATCGGAATTAAATTCGAAAAGCACAATGCCGACTTAAGTAAAAGAGGACTGACACTCTCACTGTCTATGATTTGAACCCCTCCTGTGAGTCCAGTTTTAGATTCCGATGCTTCACATTAGGTTTACTGTATCCCTTGGACCTTCTTATTGACGATGAAACACAGAGTTTGCATCCGAATATAATATATAAGGCACAATGCCGACTTAAGTACAAGAGGGATGACACTCTAACTTTCTATGATTTGAACCTCTCCTGTGAGTCCAGATTTAGATTCCGATGTTTTACTTCAGGTTTCCTGTATCCCGTGGATTTTCTTATTGACGATGAAACACAGAAATTCTATCCAAATTTAATACAAAAGGCACAATGGCGACTTAAGTACAAGAGGACTGACACTCTCACTTTCCATGATTCGAACCTCTCCTGTGAGTCCAGTTTTAGATTCCGATGCTGTCACTTCAGGTTTATTGTATACCTTGCACCTTCTTATTGACGATGAAACAAAGAAATTGCATCGGAATTAAATTCAAAAGGCACAATGCCGACTTAAGTACAAGAAGACTGTCACTCCCACTTTCTATGATTTGAACCTCTCCTGTGAGTCTAGTTTTAGATTCCAATGCTTCACTTCAGGTTTACTGTATCCCTTGGACCTTCTTATTGACGATGAAACACAGAAATTGCATCCGAATTTAATACAAAGGGCACAATGCCGACTTAAGTAAAAGAGGACTGACACTCTAACATTCTATGATTTGAACCTCTCCTGTGAGTCCAGTTTTAGATTCCGATGCTTCCCTTCAGGTTTACTGTATCCATTGGTCCTTCTTATTGACGATAAGACGCAGAAATTGTATCGGAATTTAATATAAAAGGCACAATGCCGACTTAAGTACAAGAGGACTGACACTCTCACTAGCTATGATTTGAATCCCTCCTGTGAGTCCAGTTTTAGATTCCGATGCTTCACTTCAGGTTTACTGTATCCCTTGGACCTTCTTATTGACGATTAAACACAGAAATTTCATCCGAATTTAATACAAAAGGCACAATGCCGACTTAAGTAAAAGAGGACTGACACTCTAACATTCTATGATTTGAACCTCTCCTGTGAGTCCATTTTTAGATTCCGATCCTTCCCTTAAGGTTTACTGTATCCATTGGAGCTTCTTATTGATGATGAAACACGGAAATCGCATCCGAATTTAATACAAGAGGCACAATACCGACTTAAGTACAAGAGGAGTGACATTCTATCTATGATTTGAATCTTTCCTGTGAGTCCAGTTTTAGATTCCGATGCTTCACTTCAGGTTTAGTGTATCCCTTGGACCTTCTTATTGACGATGACACACAGAAACTGCATCGGAATTAAATTCAAAAGGCACAATTCCGACTTAAGTAAAAGAGGACTGACACTCTCACTATCTATGATTTGAACCTCTCCTGTGAGTCCAGTTATAGATTCCGATGCTCTCACTTCAGGTTTATTGTATACCTTGCACCTTCTTATTGACGATGAAACAAAGAAATTGCATCGGAATTAAATTCAAAAGGCACAATGCCGACTTAAGTACAAGAAGACTGACACTCTAACTTTCTGTGATTCGAACCTCTCCTGTGAGTCCAGTTTTAGATTCCGATGCTTCACTTTAGGTTTACTGTATCCCTTGGACCTTCTTATTGACGATTAAACACAGAAATTGCATCCGAATTTAATACAAAAGGCACAATGCCGACTTAAGTGAAAGAGGACTGACGCTGTAACATTCTATGATTTGAACCTCTCCTGTGATTCCACTTTTATATTCCGATGCTTCCCTTAACGTTTACTGTATCTCTTGGACCTTCTTATTGACGATGAAACACAGAAATTGCATCCGAATTTAATACAAAAGGCACAATACCGACTTAAGTACAATAGGAGTAACACTCTAACTTTCTATGATATGAATCTCTCCTATGAGTCCAGTTTAAGATTCCGATGCTTCACTTCAGGTTTACTGTATCCCTTCCACCTTCTTATTGACGATGAAACACAGAAATTGCATCCGAATTTAATACAAATGGCGCAATGCCGACTTAAGTACAAGAGGACTGACACTCTCACTTTCTATGATTTGAACCTCTCCTGTGAGTCCAGTTTTAGATACCGGTGCTTCACTTCAGGTTTACTGTATCCCTTCGACATTCTTATTGCCGATGAATCACAGAAATTGCATCGGAATTAAATTCGAAAAGCACAATGCCGACTTAAGTAAAAGAGGACTGACACTCTCACTGTCTGTGATTTGAACCCCTCCTGTGAGTCCAGTTTTAGATTCCGATGCTTCACATTAGGTTTACTGTATCCCTTGGACCTTCTTATTGACGATGAAACACAGAGTTTGCATCCGAATATAATATATAAGGCACAATGCCGACTTAAGTACAAGAGGGATGACACTCTAACTTTCTATGATTTGAACCTCTCCTGTGAGTCCAGATTTAGATTCCGATGTTTTACTTCAGGTTTCCTGTATCCCGTGGATCTTCTTATTGACGATGAAACACAGAAATTCTATCCAAATTTAATACAAAAGGCACAATGGCGACTTAAGTACAATAGGACTGACACTCTCACTTTCCATGATTCGAACCTCTCCTGTGAGTCCAGTTTTAGATTCCGATGCTCTCACTTCAGGTTTATTGTATACCTTGCACCTTCTTATTGACGATGAAACAAAGAAATTGCATCGGAATTAAATTCAAAAGGCACAATGCCGACTTAAGTACAAGAAGACTGACACTCCCACTTTCTATGATTTGAACCTCTCCTGTGAGTCTAGTTTTAGATTCCAATGCTTCACTTCAGGTTTACTGTATCCCTTGGACCTTCTTATTGACGATGAAACACAGAAATTGCATCCGAATTTAATACAAAGGGCACAATGCCGACTTAAGTAAAAGAGGACTGACACTCTAACATTCTATGATTTGAACCTCTCCTGTGAGTCCAGTTTTAGATTCCGATCCTTCCCTTCAGGTTTACTGTATCCATTGGTCCTTCTTATTGACGATAAGACACAGAAATTGTATCGGAATTTAATATAAAAGGCACAATGCCGACTTAAGTACAAGAGGACTGACACTCTCACTAGCTATGATTTGAATCCCTCCTGTGAGTCCAGTTTTAGATTCCGATGCTTCACTTCAGGTTTACTGTATCCCTTGGACCTTCTTATTGACGATTAAACACAGAAATTTCATCCGAATTTAATACAAAAGGCACAATGCCGACTTAAGTAAAAGAGGACTGACACTCTAACATTCTATGATTTGAACCTCTCCTGTGAGTCCATTTTTAGATTCCGATCCTTCCCTTAAGGTTTACTGTATCCATTGGAGCTTCTTATTGATGATGAAACACAGAAATCGCATCCGAATTTAATACAAGAGGCAGAATACCGACTTAAGTACAAGAGGAGTGACATTCTATCTATGATTTGAATCTTTCCTGTGAGTCCAGTTTTAGATTCCGATGCTTCACTTCAGGTTTAGTGTATCCCTTGACCTTCTTATTGACGATGACACACAGAAACTGCATCGGAATTAAATTCAAAAGGCACAATTCCGACTTAAGTAAAAGAGGACTGACACTCTCACTATCTATGATTTGAACCTCTCCTGTGAGTCCAGTTTTAGATTCCGATGCTCTCACTTCAGGTTTATTGTATACCTTGCACCTTCTTATTGACGATGAAACAAAGAAATTGCATCGGAATTAAATTCAAAAGGCACAATGCCGACTTAAGTACAAGAAGACTGACACTCTAACTTTCTGTGATTCGAACCTCTCCTGTGAGTCCAGTTTTAGATTCCGATGCTTCACTTTAGGTTTACTGTATCCCTTGGACCTTCTTATTGACGATTAAACACAGAAATTGCATCCGAATTTAATACAAAAGGCACAATGCCGACTTAAGTAAAAGAGGACTGACGCTGTAACATTCTATGATTTGAACCTCTCCTGTGATTCCACTTTTATATTCGGATGCTTCCCTTAACGTTTACTGTATCTCTTGGACCTTCTTATTGACGATGAAACACAGAAATTGCATCCGAATTTAATACAAAAGGCACAATACGACTTAAGTACAATAGGAGTAACACTCTAACTTTCTATGGTTTGAATCTCTCCTATGAGTCCAGTTTAAGATTCCGATGCTTCACTTCAGGTTTACTGTATCCCTTCCACCTTCTTATTGACGATGAAACACAGAAATTGCATCCGAATTTAATACAAATGGCGCAATGCCGACTTAAGTACAAGAGGACTGACACTCTCACTTTCTATGATTTGAACCTCTCCTGTGAGTCCAGTTTTAGATACCGGTGCTTCACTTCAGGTTTACTGTATCCCTTCGACATTCTTATTGCCGATGAATCACAGAAATTGCATCCGAATTTAATACAAATGGCGCAATGCCGACTTAAGTACAAGAGGACTGACACTCTCACTTTCTATGATTTGAACCTCTCCTGTGAGTCCAGTTTTAGATACCGGTGCTTCACTTCAGGTTTATTGTATACCTTGCACCTTCTTATTGACGATGAAACAAAGAAATTGCATCGGAATTAAATTCAAAAGGCACAATGCCGACTTAAGTACAAGAAGACTGTCACTCCCACTTTCTATGATTTGAACCTCTCCTGTGAGTCTAGTTTTAGATTCCAATGCTTCACTTCAGGTTTACTGTATCCCTTGGACCTTCTTATTGACGATGAAACACAGAAATTGCATCCGAATTTAATACAAAGGGCACAATGCCGACTTAAGTAAAAGAGGACTGACACTCTAACATTCTATGATTTGAACCTCTCCTGTGAGTCCAGTTTTAGATTCCGATGCTTCCCTTCAGGTTTACTGTATCCATTGGTCCTTCTTATTGACGATAAGACGCAGAAATTGTATCGGAATTTAATATAAAAGGCACAATGCCGACTTAAGTACAAGAGGACTGACACTCTCACTAGCTATGATTTGAATCCCTCCTGTGAGTCCAGTTTTAGATTCCGATGCTTCACTTCAGGTTTACTGTATCCCTTGGACCTTCTTATTGACGATTAAACACAGAAATTTCATCCGAATTTAATACAAAAGGCACAATGCCGACTTAAGTAAAAGAGGACTGACACTCTAACATTCTATGATTTGAACCTCTCCTGTGAGTCCATTTTTAGATTCCGATCCTTCCCTTAAGGTTTACTGTATCCATTGGAGCTTCTTATTGATGATGAAACACAGAAATCGCATCCGAATTTAATACCGACTTAAGTACAAGAGGAGTGACATTCTATCTATGATTTGAATCTTTCCTGTGAGGCCAGTTTTAGATTCCGATGCTTCACTTCAGGTTTAGTGTATCCCTTGGACCTTCTTATTGACGATGACACACAGAAACTGCATCGGAATTAAATTCAAAAGGCACAATTCCGACTTAAGTAAAAGAGGACTGACACTCTCACTATCTATGATTTGAACCTCTCCTGTGAGTCCAGTTTTAGATTCCGATGCTCTCACTTCAGGTTTATTGTATACCTTGCACCTTCTTATTGATGATGAAACAAAGAAATTGCATCGGAATTAAATTCAAAAGGCACAATGCCGACTTAAGTACAAGAAGACTGACACTCTAACTTTCTGTGATTCGAACCTCTCCTGTGAGTCCAGTTTTAGATTCCGATGCTTCACTTTAGGTTTACTGTATCCCTTGGACCTTCTTATTGACGATTAAACACAGAAATTGCATCCGAATTTAATACAAAAGGCACAATGCCGACTTAAGTAAAAGAGGACTGACGCTGTAACATTCTATGATTTGAACCTCTCCTGTGATTCCACTTTTATATTCCGATGCTTCCCTTAACGTTTACTGTATCTCTTGGGCCTTCTTATTGACGATGAAACACAGAAATTGCATCCGAATTTAATACAAAAGGCACAATACCGACTTAAGTACAATAGGAGTAACACTCTAACTTTCTATGATTTGAATCTCTCCTATGAGTCCAGTTTAAGATTCCGATGCTTCACTTCAGGTTTACTGTATCCCTTCCACCTTCTTATTGACGATGAAACACAGAAATTGCATCCGAATTTAATACAAATGGCGCAATGCCGACTTAAGTACAAGAGGACTGACACTCTCACTTTCTATGATTTGAACCTCTCCTGTGAGTCCAGTTTTAGATACCGGTGCTTCACTTCAGGTTTACTGTATCCCTTCGACATTCTTATTGCCGATGAATCACAGAAATTGCATCGGAATTAAATTCGAAAAGCACAATGCCGACTTAAGTAAAAGAGGACTGACACTCTCACTGTCTATGATTTGAACCCCTCCTGTGAGTCCAGTTTTAGATTCCGATGCTTCACATTAGGTTTACTGTATCCCTTGGACCTTCTTATTGACGATGAAACACAGAGTTTGCATCCGAATATAATATATAAGGCACAATGCCGACTTAAGTACAAGAGGGATGACACTCTAACTTTCTATGATTTGAACCTCTCCTGTGAGTCCAGATTTAGATTCCGATGTTTTACTTCAGGTTTCCTGTATCCCGTGGATCTTCTTATTGACGACGAAACACAGAAATTCTATCCAAATTTAATACAAAAGGCACAATGGCGACTTAAGTACAATAGGACTGACTCTCTCACTTTCCATGATTCGAACCTCTCCTGTGAGACCAGTTTTAGATTCCGATGCTCTCACTTCAGGTTTATTGTATACCTTGCACCTTCTTATTGACGATGAAACAAAGAAATTGCATCGGAATTAAATTCAAAAGGCACAATGCCGACTTAAGTACAAGAAGACTGACACTCCCACTTTCTATGATTTGAACCTCTCCTGTGAGTCTAGTTTTAGATTCCAATGCTTCACTTCAGGTTTACTGTATCCCTTGGACCTTCTTATTGACGATGAAACACAGAAATTGCATCCGAATTTAATACAAAGGGCACAATGCCGACTTAAGTAAAAGAGGACTGACACTCTAACATTCTATGATTTGAACCTCTCCTGTGAGTCCAGTTTTAGATTCCGATCCTTCCCTTCAGGTTTACTGTATCCATTGGTCCTTCTTATTGACGATAAGACACAGAAATTGTATCGGAATTTAATATAAAAGGCACAATGCCGACTTAAGTACAAGAGGACTGACACTCTCACTAGCTATGATTTGAATCCCTCCTGTGAGTCCAGTTTTAGATTCCGATGCTTCACTTTAGGTTTACTGTATCTCTTGGACCTTCTTATTGACGATGAAACACAGAAATTGCATCCGAATTTAATACAAAAGGCACAATACCGACTTAAGTACAATAGGAGTAACACTCCAACTTTCTATGATTTGAATCTCTCCTATGAGTCCAGTTTAAGATTCCGATGCTTCACTTCAGGTTTACTGTATCCCTTCCACCTTCTTATTGACGATGAAACACAGAAATTGCATCCGAATTTAATACAAATGGCGCAATGCCGACTTAAGTACAAGAGGACTGACACTCTCACTCTCTATGATTTGAACCTCTCCTGTGAGTCCAGTTTTAGATACCGGTGCTTCACTTCAGGTTTACTGTATCCCTTGGACATTCTTATTGCCGATGAATCACAGAAATCGCATCGGAATTAAATTCGAAAAGCACAATGCCGACTTAAGTAAAAGAGGACTGACACTCTCACTGTCTATGATTTGAACCCCTCCTGTGAGTCCAGTTTTAGATTCCGATGCTTCACATTAGGTTTACTGTATCCCTTGGACCTTCTTATTGACGATGAAACACAGAGTTTGCATCCGAATATAATATATAAGGCACAATGCCGACTTAAGTACAAGAGGGATGACACTCTAACTTTCTATGATTTGAACCTCTCCTGTGAGTCCAGATTTAGATTCCGATGTTTTACTTCAGGTTTCCTGTATCCCGTGGATCTTCTTATTGACGATGAAACACAGAAATTCTATCCAAATTTAATACAAAAGGCACAATGGCGACTTAAGTACAAGAGGACTGACACTCTCACTTTCCATGATTCGAACCTCTCCTGTGAGTCCAGTTTTAGATTCCGATGCTCTCACTTCAGGTTTATTGTATACCTTGCACCTTCTTATTGACGATGAAACAAAGAAATTGCATCGGAATTAAATTCAAAAGGCACAATGCCGACTTAAGTACAAGAAGACTGACACTCCCACTTTCTATGATTTGAACCTCTCCTGTGAGTCTAGTTTTAGATTCCAATGCTTCACTTCAGGTTTACTGTATCCCTTGGACCTTCTTATTGACGATGAAACACAGAAATTGCATCCGAATTTAATACAAAGGGCACAATGCCGACTTAAGTAAAAGAGGACTGACACTCTAACTTTCTATGATTTGAACCTCTCCTGTGAGTCCAGTTTTAGATTCCGATGCTTCCCTTCAGGTTTACTGTATCCATTGGTCTTTCTTATTGACGATAAGACACAGATATTGTATCGGAATTTAATATAAAAGGCACAATGCCGACTTAAGTACAAGAGGACTGACACTCTCACTAGCTATGATTTGAATCCCTCCTGTGAGTCCAGTTTTAGATTCCGATGCTTCACTTCAGGTTTACTGTATCCCTTGGACCTTCTTATTGACGATTAAACACAGAAATTTCATCCGAATTTAATACAAAAGGCACAATGCCGCCTTAAGTAAAAGAGGACTGACACTCTAACATTCTATGATTTGAACCTCTCCTGTGAGTCCATTTTTAGATTCCGATCCTTCCCTTAAGGTTTACTGTATCCATTGGAGCTTCTTATTGATGATGAAACACAGAAATCGCATCCGAATTTAATACAAAAGGCACAATACCGACTTAAGTACAAGAGGAGTGACATTCTATCTATGATTTGAATCTTTCCTGTGAGTCCAGTTTTAGATTCCGATGCTTCACTTTAGGTTTACTGTATCCCTTGGACCTTCTTATTGACGATGACACACAGAAACTGCATCGGAATTAAATTCAAAAGGCACAATTCCGACTTAAGTAAAAGAGGACTGACACTCTCACTATCTATGATTTGAACCTCTCCTGTGAGTGCTGTTTTAGATTCCGTTGCTTCACTTCTGGTTCACTGTATACCTTGGACGTTATTATTAACGATAAAACACAGAAATTGCATCGGAATTACATTCAAAAGGCACAATGCCGACTTAAGTACAAGAGGACTGACACTCTAACTTTGTATGATTTGAACCTCTCCTGTGCGTCCAGTATTAGATTCCGATGCTTCACTTCAGGTTTACCGTATCCCTTGGACCTTCTTATTGACGATGAAACACAGAAATTGCATCCGAAATTAATACAAGAGGCACAATACCGACTTAAGTACAAGAGACGTAACTTTCTATGATTTGAATCTCTACTATGAGTCCAGTTTAAGATTCCGATGCTTCACTTCAGGTTTACTGTATCCCTTGGACGTTCTTATTGACGATAAAACACAGAAATTGCATCGGAATTAAATTCAAAAGGCACAATGCCGACTTAAGTCCAAAAGGACTGACACTCTAACTTTCTGTGATTCGAACCTCTCCTGTGAGTCCAGTTTTAGATTCCGATGCTTCTCTTAAGGTTTACTGTATCCATTGGAGCTTCTTATTGATGATTAAACACAGAAATTGCATCCGAATTTAATACAAAAGGCACAATACCGACTTAAGTACAAGAGGAGTAACACTCTAACTTTCTATGATTTGAATCTCTCCTATGAGTCCAGTTTAAGATTCCGATGCTTCACTTCAGGTTTACTGTATCCCTTCCACCTTCTTATTGACGATGAAACACAGAAATTGCATCCGAATTTAATACAAATGGCGCAATGCCGACTTAAGTATAAGAGGACTGACACTCTAACATTCTAAGATTTGAACCTCTCCTGTGAGTCCATTTTTAGATTCCGATGCTTCTCTTAAGGTTTACTGTATCCATTGGAGCTTCTTATTGATGATAAAACACAGAAATCACATCCGAATTTAATACAAAAGGCACAATACCGACTTAAGTACAAGAGGAGTGACATTCTAACTATCTATGATTTGAATCTTTCCTGTGAGTCCAGTTTTAGATTCCGATGCTTCACTCAGGTTTACTGTATCCCTTGGACCTTCTTATTGACGATGACACACAGAAATTTCATCCGAATTTAATACAAAAGGCACAATGCCGACTTAAGTAAAAGAGGACTGACACTCTAACATTCTATGATTTGAACCTCTCCTGTGAGTCCATTTTTAGATTCCGATCCTTCCCTTAAGGTATACTGTATCCATTGGAGCTTCTTATTGATGATGAAACACAGAAATCGCATCCGAATTTAATACAAGAGGCACAATACCGACTTAAGTACAAGAGGAGTGACATTCTATCTATGATTTGAATCTTTCCTGTGAGTCCAGTTTTAGATTCCGATGCTTCACTTCAGGTTTAGTGTATCCCTTGGACCTTCTTGTTGACGATGACACACAGAAACTGCATCGGAATTAAATTCAAAAGGCACAATTCCGACTTAAGTAAAAGAGGACTGACACTCTCACTATCTATGATTTGAACCTCTCCTATGAGTCCAGTTTTAGATTCCGATGCTCTCACTTCAGGTTTATTGTATACCTTGCACCTTCTTATTGACGATGAAACAAAGAAATTGCATCGGAATTAAATTCAAAAGGCACAATGCCGACTTAAGTACAAGAAGACTGACACTCTAACTTTCTGTGATTCGAACCTCTCCTGTGAGTCCAGTTTTAGATTCCGATGCTTCACTTTAGGTTTACTGTATCCCTTGGACCTTCTTATTGACGATTAAACACAGAAATTGCATCCGAATTTAATACAAAAGGCACAATGCCGACTTAAGTAAAAGAGGACTGACGCTGTAACATTCTATGATTTGAATCTCTCCTGTGATTCCACTTTTATATTACGATGCTTCCCTTAACGTTTACTGTATCTCTTGGACCTTCTTATTGACGATGAAACACAGAAATTGCATCCGAATTTAATACAAAAGGCACAATACCGACTTAAGTACAATAGGAGTAACACTCTAACTTTCTATGATTTGAATCTCTCCTATGAGTCCAGTTTAAGATTCCGATGCTTCACTTCAGGTTTACTGTATCCCTTCCACCTTCTTATTGACGATGAAACACAGAAATTGCATCCGAATTTAATACAAATGGCGCAATGCCGACTTAAGTACAAGAGGACTGACACTCTCACTTTCTATGATTTGAACCTCTCCTGTGAGTCCAGTTTTAGATACCGGTGCTTCACTTCAGGTTTACTGTATCCCTTGGACATTCTTATTGCCGATGAATCACAGAAATCGCATCGGAATTAAATTCGAAAAGCACAATGCCGACTTAAGTAAAAGAGGACTGACACTCTCACTGTCTATGATTTGAACCCCTCCTGTGAGTCCAGTTTTAGATTCCGATGCTTCACATTAGGTTTACTGTATCCCTTGGACCTTCTTATTGACGATGAAACACAGAGTTTGCATCCGAATATAATATATAAGGCACAATGCCGACTTAAGTACAAGAGGGATGACACTCTAACTTTCTATGATTTGAACCTCTCCTGTGAGTCCAGATTTAGATTCCGATGTTTTACTTCAGGTTTCCTGTATCCCGTGGATCTTCTTATTGACGATGAAACACAGAAATTCTATCCAAATTTAATACAAAAGGCACAATGGCGACTTAAGTACAAGAGGACTGACACTCTCACTTTCCATGATTCGAACCTCTCCTGTGAGTCCAGTTTTAGATTCCGATGCTCTCACTTCAGGTTTATTGTATACCTTGCACCTTCTTATTGACGATGAAACAAAGAAATTGCATCGGAATTAAATTCAAAAGGCACAATGCCGACTTAAGTACAAGAAGACTGACACTCCCACTTTCTATGATTTGAACCTCTCCTGTGAGTCTAGTTTTAGATTCCAATGCTTCACTTCAGGTTTACTGTATCCCTTGGACCTTCTTATTGACGATGAAACACAGAAATTGCATCCGAATTTAATACAAAGGGCACAATGCCGACTTAAGTAAAAGAGGACTGACACTCTAACTTTCTATGATTTGAACCTCTCCTGTGAGTCCAGTTTTAGATTCCGATGCTTCCCTTCAGGTTTACTGTATCCATTGGTCTTTCTTATTGACGATAAGACACAGATATTGTATCGGAATTTAATATAAAAGGCACAATGCCGACTTAAGTACAAGAGGACTGACACTCTCACTAGCTATGATTTGAATCCCTCCTGTGAGTCCAGTTTTAGATTCCGATGCTTCACTTCAGGTTTACTGTATCCCTTGGACCTTCTTATTGACGATTAAACACAGAAATTTCATCCGAATTTAATACAAAAGGCACAATGCCGCCTTAAGTAAAAGAGGACTGACACTCTAACATTCTATGATTTGAACCTCTCCTGTGAATCCATTTTTAGATTCCGATCCTTCCCTTAAGGTTTACTGTATCCATTGGAGCTTCTTATTGATGATGAAACACAGAAATCGCATCCGAATTTAATACAAAAGGCACAATACCGACTTAAGTACAAGAGGAGTGACATTCTATCTATGATTTGAATCTTTCCTGTGAGTCCAGTTTTAGATTCCGATGCTTCACTTTAGGTTTACTGTATCCCTTGGACCTTCTTATTGACGATGACACACAGAAACTGCATCGGAATTAAATTCAAAAGGCACAATTCCGACTTAAGTAAAAGAGGACTGACACTCTCACTATCTATGATTTGAACCTCTCCTGTGAGTGCTGTTTTAGATTCCGTTGCTTCACTTCTGGTTCACTGTATACCTTGGACGTTATTATTAACGATAAAACACAGAAATTGCATCGGAATTACATTCAAAAGGCACAATGCCGACTTAAGTACAAGAGGACTGACACTCTAACTTTGTATGATTTGAACCTCTCCTGTGCGTCCAGTATTAGATTCCGATGCTTCACTTCAGGTTTACTGTATCCCTTGGACCTTCTTATTGACGATGAAACACAGAAATTGCATCCGAAATTAATACAAGAGGCACAATACCGACTTAAGTACAAGAGACGTAACTTTCTATGATTTGAATCTCTCCTATGAGTCCAGTTTAAGATTCCGATGCTTCACTTCAGGTTTACTGTATCCCTTGGACGTTCTTATTGACGATAAAACACAGAAATTGCATCGGAATTAAATTCAAAAGGCACAATGCCGACTTAAGTCCAAAAGGACTGACACTCTAACTTTCTGTGATTCGAACCTCTCCTGTGAGTCCAGTTTTAGATTCCGATGCTTCTCTTAAGGTTTACTGTATCCATTGGAGCTTCTTATTGATGATTAAACACAGAAATTGCATCCGAATTTAATACAAAAGGCACAATACCGACTTAAGTACAAGAGGAGTAACACTCTAACTTTCTATGATTTGAATCTCTCCTATGAGTCCAGTTTAAGATTCCGATGCTTCACTTCAGGTTTACTGTATCCCTTCCACGTTCTTATTGACGATGAAACACAGAAATTGCATCCGAATTTAATACAAATGGCGCAATGCCGACTTAAGTATAAGAGGACTGACACTCTAACATTCTAAGATTTGAACCTCTCCTGTGAGTCCATTTTTAGATTCCGATGCTTCTCTTAAGGTTTACTGTATCCATTGGAGCTTCTTATTGATGATGAAACACAGAAATCACATCCGAATTTAATACAAAAGGCACAATACCGACTTAAGTACAAGAGGAGTGACATTCTAACTATCTATGATTTGAATCTTTCCTGTGAGTCCAGTTTTAGATTCCGATGCTTCACTCAGGTTTACTGTATCCCTTGGACCTTCTTATTGACGATGACACACAGAAACTGCATCGGAATTAAATTCAAAAGGCACAATTCCGACTTAAGTAAAAGAGGACTGACACTCTCACTATCTATGATTTGAACCTCTCCTGTGAGTGCAGTTTTAGATTCCGTTGCTTCAGTTCAGGTTCACTGTATCCCTTGGACGTTATTATTACCGATAAAACACAGAAATTGCATCGGAATTAAATTCAAAAGGCACAATGCCGACTTAAGTACAAGAGGACTGACACTCTAACTTTCTGTGATTTGAACCTCTCCTGTGAGTCCAGTTTTAGATTCCGATGCTTCACTTTAGGTTTACTATATCCCTAGGACCTTCTTATTACCAATGAAACACAGAGTTTGCATCCGAATTTAATACAAAAATCACAATGCCGACATAAGTACAAGAGGACTGACACTCTAATTTTCTATGATTTGAACCTATTGTGTGAGTCTAGTTTTAGATTCCGATGCTTCACTTCACGTTTACTGTATCCCTTGGACATTCTTATTGACGACAAAACACAGATATTACATTCGAATTTAATACAAAAGGCACAATACCGTCTTAAGTACAAGAGGAGTGACACTCTAACTGTCTATGATTTGAACCTCTCCTGTGTGTCCAGTTTTAGATTCCGATGCTTCACTTCAGGTTTACTGTATCCCTTGGACCTTCTTATTGACGATTAAAAACAGAAATTTCATCCGAATTTAATACAAAAGGCACAATGCCGACTTAAGTAAAAGAGGACTGACATTCTAACATACTACGATTTGAACCTCTCCTGTGAGTCCAGTTTTATATTCCGATGCTTCCCCTAACGTTTACTGTATCCCTTGGACCTTCTTATTGACGATGAAACACAGAAATTGCATCCGAATTTAATACAAAAGGCACAATACCGACTTAAGTACAAGAGGAGTAACACTCTCATTGTCTATGATTTGAATCTCTCCTGTGAGTCCTGTTTAAGATTCCGATGCTTCTCTTCAGGTTTACTGTATCCCTTGGACCTTGTTATTGACGATGAAACACAGAAATTGCATCCGAATTTAATACAAATGGCACTATGCCGACTTAAGTACAAGAGGAATGACACTCTCACTTTCTATCATTTGAACCTCTCCTGTGAGTCCAGTTTTAGATTCCGATGCTTCACTTCAGGTTTACTGTATCCTTGGACATTCTTATTGACGATGAATCACAGAAATTGCATCGGAATTAAATTCAAAAAGCACAATGCCGACTTAAGTAAAAGAGGACTGACACTCTCACTTTCTATGATTCGAACCCCTCCTGTGAGTCCAGTTTTAGATTCCGATGCTTCCCTTAAGGTTTACTGTATCCCTTGGACTTTCTTATTGACTTTGAAACACAGAAATTGCATCCGAATTTAATACAAAAGGCACAATGCCGACTAAAGTACAAGAGGACTGACACTCCCACTTTCTATGATTTAAACCTCTCCTGTGAGTCCAGTTTTAGATTCCGATGCTTCCCTTAAGGTATACTTTATCCCTTGGACCTTCTTGTTGGCGATGAAACACAGAAATTGCATCCGAATTTAATACAAAAGGCACAATACCGACTTAAGTACAAGAGGAGTAACACTCTAACTTTCTATGATTTGAACCTCTCCTATGAGTCCAGTTTTAGATTCCGATGCTTCTCTTCAGGTTTACTGTATCCCTTGGACCTTCTTATTGACGATGAAACACAGAAATTGCATCCGAATTTAATACAAATGGCACAATGCCGACTTAAGTACAAGAGGACTGACACTCTCTCTTTCTATGATTTGAACCTCTCCTGTGAGGCCAGTTTTAGATTCCGATGCTTCCCTTAAGGTATACTTTATCCCTTGGACATTCTTATTGACAATGAAACACAGAAATTGCATCCGAATTTAATACAAAGGACACAATGCAGACTTAAGTAAAATAGGACTGACACTCTAACATTCTATTATTTTAACCTCTCCTGTGAGTCCAGTTTTAGATTTCAATGCTTCCCTTAAGGTTTACTGTATCCCTAGGACCTTCTTATTGACGATGAAACACAGAAATTGCATCCGAATTTAATACAAAAGGCACAATACCGACTTAAGTACAAGAGGAGTAACACTCTAACTTTCTATGATTTGAATCTCTCCTATGTGTCTAGTTTTAGATTCCGATGCTTCACGTCAGGTTTACTGTATCCCTTGGACCTCCTTATTGACGATTAAACACAGAAATTTCATCCGAATTTAATACAAAAGGCACAATGCCGACTTAAGTACAAGAAGACTGAAACTCTAACTTTCTGTGATTCGAACCTCTCCTGTGAGTCCAGTTTTAGATTCCGATGCTTCACTTTAGGTTTACTGTATCCCTTGGACCTTCTTATTGACGATTAAACACAGAAATTGCATCCGAATTTAATACAAATGGCGCAATGCCGACTTAAGTACAAGAGGACTGACACTCTCACTTTCTATGATATGAACCTCTCCTGTGAGTCCAGTTTTGGATACCGGTGCTTCACTTCAGGTTTACTGTATCCCTTCGACATTCTTATTGCCGATGAATCACAGAAATTGCATCGGAATTAAATTCGAAAAGCACAATGCCGACTTAAGTAAAAGAGGACTGACACTCTCACTGTCTATGATTTGAACCCCTCCTGTGAGTCCAGTTTTAGATTCCGATGCTTCACATTAGGTTTACTGTATCCCTTGGACCTTCTTATTGACGATGAAACACAGAGCTTGCATCCGAATATAATATATAAGGCACAATGCCGACTTAAGTACAAGAGGGATGACACTCTAACTTTCTATGATTTGAACCTCTCCTGTGAGTCCAGATTTAGATTCCGATGTTTTACTTCAGGTTTCCTGTATCCCGTGGATCTTCTTATTGACGATGAAACACAGAAATTCTATCCAAATTTAATACAAAAGGCACAATGGCGACTTAAGTACAAGAGGACTGACACTCTCACTTTCCATGATTCGAACCTCTCCTGTGAGTCCAGTTTTAGATTCCGATGCTCTCACTTCAGGTTTATTGTATACCTTGCACCTTCTTATTGACGATGAAACAAAGAAATTGCATCGGAATTAAATTCAAAAGGTACAATGCCGACTTAAGTACAAGAAGACTGACACTCCCACTTTCTATGATTTGAACCTCTCCTGTGAGTCTAGTTTTAGATTCCAATGCTTCACTTCAGGTTTACTGTATCCCTTGGACCTTCTTATTGACGATGAAACACAGAAATTGCATCCGAATTTAATACAAAGGGCACAATGCCGACTTAAGTAAAAGAGGACTGACACTCTAACATTCTATGATTTGAACCTCTCCTGTGAGTCCAGTTTTAGATTCCGATGCTTCCCTTCAGGTTTACTGTATCCATTGGTCTTTCTTATTGACGATAAGACACAGATATTGTATCGGAATTTAATATAAAAGGCACAATGCCGACTTAAGTACAAGAGGACTGACACTCTCACTAGCTATGATTTGAATCCCTCCTGTGAGTCCAGTTTTAGATTCCGATGCTTCACTTCAGGTTTACTGTATCCCTTGGACCTTCTTATTGACGATTAAACACAGAAATTTCATTCGAATTTAATACAAAAGGCACAATGCCGCCTTAAGTAAAAGAGGACTGACACTCTAACATTCTATGATTTGAACCTCTCCTGTGAGTCCATTTTTAGATTCCGATCCTTCCCTTAAGGTTTACTGTATCCATTGGAGCTTCTTATTGATGATGAAACACAGAAATCGCATCCGAATTTAATACAAAAGGCACAATACCGACTTAAGTACAAGAGGAGTGACATTCTATCTATGATTTGAATCTTTCCTGTGAGTCCAGTTTTAGATTCCGATGCTTCACTTTAGGTTTACTGTATCCCTTGGACCTTCTTATTGACGATGACACACAGAAACTGCATCGGAATTAAATTCAAAAGGCACAATTCCGACTTAAGTAAAAGAGGACTGACACTCTCACTATCTATGATTTGAACCTCTCCTGTGAGTGCAGTTTTAGATTCCGTTGCTTCACTTCTGGTTCACTGTATACCTTGGACGTTATTATTAACGATAAAACACAGAAATTGCATCGGAATTACATTCAAAAGGCACAATGCCGACTTAAGTACAAGAGGACTGACACTCTAACTTTGTATGATTTGAACCTCTCCTGTGCGTCCAGTATTAGATTCCGATGCTTCACTTCAGGTTTACTGTATCCCTTGGACCTTCTTATTGACGATGAAACACAGAAATTGCATCCGAAATTAATACAAGAGGCACAATACCGACTTAAGTACAAGAGGAGTAACTTTCTATGATTTGAATCTCTCCTATGAGTCCAGTTTAAGATTCCGATGCTTCACTTCAGGTTTACTGTATCCCTTCGACGTTCTTATTGACGATAAAACACAGAAATTGCATCGGAATTAAATTCAAAAGGCACAATGCCGACTTAAGTACAAGAGGACTGACACTCTAACTTTCTGTGATTCGAACCTCTCCTGTGAGTCCAGTTTTAGATTCCGATGCTTCTCTTAAGGTTTACTGTATCCATTGGAGCTTCTTATTGATGATTAAACACAGAAATTGCATCCGAATTTAATACAAAAGGCACAATACCGACTTAAGTACAAGAGGAGTAACACTCTAACTTTCTATGATTTGAATCTCTCCTATGAGTCCAGTTTAAGATTCCGATGCTTCACTTCAGGTTTACTGTATCCCTTCCACCTTCTTATTGACGATGAAACACAGAAATTGCATCCGAATTTAATACAAATGGCGCAATGCCGACTTAAGTATAAGAGGACTGACACTCTAACATTCTAAGATTTGAACCTCTCCTGTGAGTCCATTTTTAGATTCCGATGCTTCTCTTAAGGTTTACTGTATCCATTGGAGCTTCTTATTGATGATGAAACACAGAAATCGCATCCGAATTTAATACAAAAGGCACAATACCGACTTAAGTACAAGAGGAGTGACATTCTAACTATCTATGATTTGAAACTTTCCTGTGAGTCCAGTTTTAGATTCCGATGCTTCACTCAGGTTTACTGTATCCCTTGGACCTTCTTATTGACGATGACACACAGAAACTGCATCGGAATTAAATTCAAAAGGCACAATTCCGACTTAAGTAAAAGAGGACTGACACTCTCACTATCTATGATTTGAACCTCTCCTGTGAGTGCAGTTTTAGATTCCGTTGCTTCAGTTCAGGTTCACTGTATCCCTTGGACGTTATTATTACCGATAAAACACAGAAATTGCATCGGAATTAAATTCAAAAGGCACAATGCCGACTTAAGTACACGAGGACTGACACTCTAACTTTCTGTGATTTGAACCTCTCCTGTGAGTCCAGTTTTAGATTCCGATGCTTCACTTCACGTTTACTGTATCCCTTGGACATTCTTATTGACGACAAAACACAGATATTACATTCGAATTTAATACAAAAGGCACAATACCGTCTTAAGTACAAGAGGAGTGACACTCTAACTGTCTATGATTTGAACCTCTCCTGTGTGTCCAGTTTTAGATTCCGATGCTTCTCTTCAGGTTTACTGTATCCCTTGGACCTTGTTATTGACGATGAAACACAGAATTTGCATCCGAATTTAATACAAATGGCACTATGCCGACTTAAGTACAATAGGAATGACACTCTCACTTTCTATCATTTGAACCTCTCCTGTGAGTCCAGTTTTAGATTCCGATGCTTCACTTCAGGTTTACTGTATCCCTTGGACATTCTTATTGACGATGAATCACAGAAATTGCATCGGAATTAAATTCAAAAAGCACAATGCCGACTTAAGTAAAAGAGGATTGACACTCTCACTTTCTATGATTCGAACCCCTCCTGTGAGTCCAGTTTTAGATTCCGATGCTTCACTTCAGGTTTACTGTATCCCTTGGACTTTCTTATTGACTTTGAAACACAGAAATTGCATCCGAATTTAATACAAAAGGCACAATGCCGACTTAAGTACAAGAGGACTGACACTCACACTTTCTATGATTTAAACCTCTCCTGTGAGTCCAGTTTTAGATTCCGATGCTTCCCTTAAGGTATACTTTATCCCTTGGACCTTCTTGTTGGCGATGAAACACAGAAATTGCATCCGAACTTAATACAAAAGGCACAATACCGACTTAAGTACAAGAGGAGTAACACTCTAACTTTCTATGATTTGAACCTCTCCTATGAGTCCAGTTTTAGATTCCGATGCTTCACTTCAGGTTTACTGTATCCCTTGGACCTTCTTATTGACGATGAAACACAGAAATTGCATCCGAATTTAATACAAATGGCACAATGCCGACTTAAGTACAAGAGGACTGACACTCTCTCTTTCTATGATTTGAACCTCTCCTGTGAGTCCAGTTTTAGATTCCGATGCTTCACTTCAGGTTTACTGTATCCCTTGGACATTCTTATTGACAATGAAACACAGAAATTGCATCCGAATTTAATACAAAGGACACAATGCAGACTTAAGTAAAATAGGACTGACACTCTAACATTCTATTATTTTAACCTCTCCTGTGAGTCCAGTTTTAGATTTCAATGCTTCCCTTAAGGTTTACTGTATCCCTAGGACCTTCTTATTGACGATGAAACACAGAAATTGCATCCGAATTTAATACAAAAGGCACAATACCGACTTAAGTACAAGAGGAGTAACACTCTAACTTTCTATGATTTGAATCTCTCCTATGAGTCTAGTTTTAGATTCCGATGCTTCACGTCAGGTTTACTGTATCCCTTGGACCTCCTTATTGACGATTAAACACAGAAATTTCATCCGAATTTAATACAAAAGGCACAATGCCGACTTAAGTAAAAGAGGACTGACACTCTAACATTCTATGATTTGAACCTCTCCTGTGAGTCCAGTTTTAGATTCCGATGCTTCCCTTAAGGTTTACTGTATCACTTGGAGCGTCTTATGGACGATGAAACACAGAAATTGCATCCGAATTTAATACAAAAGGCACAATACCGACTTAAGTACAAGAGGAGTAACACTCTAACTTTCTATGATTTGAATCTCTCCTATGAGTCCAGTTTTAGATTCCGATGCTTCACTTCAGGTTTACTGTATACCTTGCACCATCTTATTGACGATGAAACACAGAAATTGCATCCGAATTTAATACAAAAGGCACAATGGCGACTTAAGTAAAAGAGAACTGACACTCTAACTTTGAATGATTTAAACCTCTCCTGTGAGTCCAGTTTTTGATTCCGATGGTTCACTTCAAGTTTACTGTATCACTTGGACCTTCTTATTGACGATGAAACACAGAAATTGCATTCGAAAGTAATACTAAAGGCACAATGACTACTTAAGTAAAAGAGGACTGACACTCTAGCACTCTATGATTTGAACCTCTCCCGTGAGTCCAGTATTAGTTTCCGATGCTTCACTTAAGGTTTACTGTATCCCTTGGACCTTCTTATTGACGATGAAACACAGAAATTGCATCCGAACTTAATGCAAAAGGCACAATACAGACTTAAGTACAAGAGGACTGACACTCTAACTATCTATGATTTGAATCGTTCCTGTGAGTCCAGTTTTAGACTCCGATGCTTCACTTCAGGTTTACTGTATCCCGTGGACCTTCTAATTGACGATGACACACAGAAATTGCATCGGAATTATATTCAAAAGGCACAATTCCGACTTAAGTAAAAGAGGACTGAAACTCTAACATTCTATGATTTGAACCTCTCCTGTGAGTCCAGTTTTACATTCCGATGCTTCGCTTAAGGATTACTGTATCACTTGGACCTTCTTATTGACGGTGAAACACAGAATTGGCATCCGAATTTAATACAAAAGCACAATACCGACTTAAGTACAAGAGGACTGACACTCTCACTTCCTATTATTTGAACCTCTCCTGTGAGTCCAGTCCTAGATTCTGATGCTTCACTTCAGGTTTACTGTATACCTAGCACCTTCTTGTTGACGATGAAACACTGAAATTGCATCCGAATTTAATAAAAAAGGCACAATACCGACTTAAGTACAAGAGGAGTAACACTCTAACTTTCTATGATTTGAATCTCTCCTGTGAGTCCAGTTTTAGATTCCAATGCTTCACTTCTGGTTTCCTGTATCCCTTGGACCTTCTTATTGACGATGAAACACAGAGTTTGCATCCGAATTTAATATATAAGGCATAATGCCGACTTAAGTACAAGAGGGATGACACTCTAACTTTCTATGGTTTGAACCTCACCTGTAAGTCCAGTTTTAGATTCCGTTGCTCACTTCAGGTTTACTGTACCCCTTGGACGTTCTTATTGACGATAAAACACAGAGATTGCATGGGAATTAAATTCAATAGGCTCAATGCCGACTTAAGTACAAGAGGAGTGACACTCTAACTTTCTATGATTTGAACCTCTCCTGTGAGTCCAGTTTTAGATTCCGATGCTTCACTTCAGGTATACTGTATCCCTTGGAACTTCTTATTGACGAATAAACACAGATATTTCATCCGAATTTAATAAAAAAGGCACAATGCCAACTTAAGTGAAAGAGGACTGACACTCTAACATTCTATGATTTGAACCCCTCCTGTGAGTCCAGTTTTAGATTCCGATGCTTCCCTTAAGGTTTATTGTATCCCTTGGACCTTGTTATTGACGATGAAACACAGAAATTGCATCCGAATTTAATACAAAAGCACAATACCGACTTAAGTACAAGAGGACTGACACTCTCACTTTCTATGATTTGAACCTCTCCTGTGAGTCCAGTCTTAGATTCTGATGCTTCACTTCAGGTTTACTGTATAAGTAGCACCTTCTTGTTGACGATGAAACACTGAAATTGCATCCGAATTTAATACAAAAGGCACAATGCCGACTTAAGTAAAAGAGGACTGACACTCCCGCTTTCTATGATTTGAACCTGCCCTGTGAGTCCAGTTTTAGACTCCGATGCTTCACTTCAGGTTTACTGTATCCCTTGGACGTTCTTATTGACGATTAAACACAGAAATTTCATCCGAATTTCATACAAAAGGCACAATGCCAACTTAAGTAAAAGAGGACTTACACTCTAACATTCTATGATTTGAACCTGTCGTGTGAGTCCAGTTTTAGATTCCGATGCTTCCCTTAAGGTTTAATGTATCCCTTGGACTTTCTTATTGACGATGAAACACAGAAATTGCATCCGAATTTAATACAAAAGGCACAATAACGACTTAAGTACAAGAGGAGTGACATTCTAAAAATCTATGATTTGAATCTTTCCTGTGAGTCCAGTTTTAGATTCCGATGCTTCACTCAGGTTAACTGTATCCCTTGGACCTTCTTATTGACGATGACACACAGAAACTGCATCGGAATTAAATTCAAAAGGCACAATTCCGACTTAAGTAAAAGAGGACTGACACTCTCACTATCTATGATTTGAACCTCTCCTGTGAGTGCAGTTTTAGATTCCGTTGCTTCAGTTCAGGTTCACTGTATCCCTTGGACGTTATTATTACCGATAAAACACAGAAATTGCATCGGAATTAAATTCAAAAGGCACAATGCCGACTTAAGTACAAGAGGACTGACACTCTAACATTCTGTGATTTGAACCTCTCCTGTGAGTCCAGTTTTAGATTCCGATGCTTCACTTTAGGTTTACTATATCCCTAGGACCTTCTTATTGCCAATGAAACACAGAGTTAGCATCCGAATTTAATACAAAAATCACAATGCCGACATAAGTACAAGAGGACTGACACTCTAATTTTCTATGATTTGAACCTATTGTGTGAGTCTAGTTTTAGATTCCGATGCTTCACTTCACGTTTACTGTATCCCTTGGACATTCTTATTGACGATAAAACACAGATATTGCATTCGAATTTAATACAAAAGGCACAATACCGTCTTAAGTACAAGAGGAGTGACACTCTAACTGTCTATGATTTGAACCTCTCCTGTGTGTCCAGTTTCAGATTCCGATGCTTCACTTCAGGTTTACTGTATCCCTTGGACCTTCTTATTGACGATTAAAAACAGAAATTTCATCCGAATTTAATACAAAAGGCACAATGCCGACTTAAGTAAAAGAGGACTGACATTCTAACATACTACGATTTGAACCTCTCCTGTGAGTCCAGTTTTATATTCCGATGCTTCCCCTAACGTTTACTGTATCCCTTGGACCTTCTTATTGACGATGAAACACAGAAATTGCATCCGAATTTAATACAAAAGGCACAATACCGACTTAAGTACAAGAGGAGAAACACTCTCATTGTCTATGATTTGAATCTCTCCTGTGAGTTCAGTTTGAGATTCCGATGCTTCACTTCAGGTTTACTGTATCCCTTGGACATTCTTATTGACGATGAATCACAGAAATTGCATCGGAATTAAATTCAAAAAGCACAATGCCGACTTAAGTAAAAGAGGACTGATACTCTCACTTTCTATGATTCGAACCCCTCCTGTGAGTCCAGTTTTAGATTCCGATGCTTCACTTCAGGTTTACTGTATCCCTTGGACATTCTTATTGACGATGAATCACAGAAATTGCATAGGAATTAAATTCAAAAAGCACAATGCCGACTTAAGTAAAAGAGGACTGACACTCTCACTTTCTATGATTCGAACCCCTCCTGTGAGTCCAGTTTTAGATTCCGATGCTTCACTTCAGGTTTACTGTATCCCTTGGACTTTCTTATTGACTTTGAAACACAGAAATTGCATCCGAATTTAATACAAAAAGCACAATGCCGACTTAAGTACAAGAGGACTGACACTCCCACTTTCTATGATTTAAACCTCTCCTGTGAGTCCAGTTTTAGATTCCGATGCTTCACTTCAGGTTTACTGTATCCCTTGGACATTCTTATTGACGATGAAACACAGAAATTGCATCCGAATTTAATACAAATGGCACAATGCCGACTTAAGTACAAGAGGACTGACACTCTCTCTTTCTATGATTTGAACCTCTCCTGTGAGTCCAGTTTTAGATTCCGATGCTTCACTTCAGGTTTACTGTATCCCTTGGACATTCTTATTGACAATGAAACACAGAAATTGCATCCGAATTTAATACAAAGGACACAATGCAGACTTAAGTAGAATAGGACTGACACTCTAACATTCTATTATTTTAACCTCTCCTGTGAGTCCAGTTTTAGATTCCAATGCTTCCCTTAAGGTTTACTGTATCCCTAGGACCTTCTTATTGACGATGAAACACAGAAATTGCATCCGAATTTAATACAAAAGGCACAATACCGACTTAAGTACAAGAGGAATAACACTCTAACTTTCTATGATTTGAATCTCTCCTATGAGTCCAGTTTTAGATTCCGATGCTTCACGTCAGGTTTACTGTATCCCTTGGACCTCCTTATTGACGATTAAACACAGAAATTTCATCCGAATTTAATACAAAAGGCACAATGCCGACTTAAGTAAAAGAGGACTGACACTCTAACATTCTATGATTTGAACCTCTCCTGTGAGTCCAGTTTTAGATTCCGATGCTTCCCTTAAGGTTTACTGTATCCCTTGGAGCGTCTTATTGACGATGAAACACAGAATTGCATCCGAATTTAATACAAAAGGCACAATACCGACTTAAGTACAAGAGGAGTAACACTCTAACTTTCTATGATTTGAATCTCTCCTATGAGTCCAGTTTTAGATTCCGATGCTTCACTTCAGGTTTACTGTATACCTTGCACCATCTTATTGACGATGAAACACAGAAATTGCATCCGAATTTAATACAAAAGGCACAATGGCGACTTAAGTAAAAGAGAACTGACACTCTAACTTTGTATGATTTAAACCTCTCCTGTGAGCCCTGTTTTACATTCCGATGCTTCACTTCAAGTTTACTGTATCACTTGGACCTTCTTATTGACGATGAAACACAGAAATTGCATCCGAAAGTAATATTAAAGGCACAATGACTACTTAAGTACAAGAGGACTGACATTCTAAATTTCTATGATATGAACCTCTCCTATGAGTCCAGTTTTAGATTCCGATGCTTCACTTCAGCTTTACTGTATCCCTTGGACCTTCTTATTGACGATGAAGCACATAAATTGCATCCGAATTTAATACAAATGGCACAATGCCGACTTAAGTACAAGAGGACTGACACTCTCACTTTCTATGATTTGAACCTCTGATGTGAGTCCAGTTTTAGTTTCCGATGCTTCACTTCAGGTTTACTGTATCCCTTGGATCTTCTTATTGACGATGAAACACAGAAATTGCATCCGAATGTAATACGAAAGGCACAATGCCGACTTAAGTAAAAGAGGACTGACACTTTAACACACTATGATTTCAACCTCTCCCGTGAGTCCAGTATTAGTTCAGTTGTTCACTTAAGGTTTACTGTATCCCTTGGACCTTCTTATTGACGATGAAACACAGAAATTGCATCCGAATTTAATACAAAAGGCACAATACCGACTTAAGTACAAGAGGAGTGACACTATAACTATCTATGATTTGAATCTTTCCTGTGAGTCCAGTTTTAGATTCCGATGCTTCACTTCAGGTTTACTGTATCCCTTGGACCTTGTAATTGACAATGACACACAGAAATTGCATCGGAATTTAATTCAAAAAGCACAATGCCAACTTAAGTACAAGATGACTGACACTCTTACTTTCTGTGATTTGAACCTCTCCTGTGAGTCCAGTTTTAGATTCCGATGCTTCACTTCAGGTTTACTGGATCCCTTGGACCTTCTTATTGCTAATGAAATACAGAGTTTGCATCCGAATTTAATTCAAAAGGCACAATGCGACTTAAGTATAAGAGGACTGACACTCTAACATTTTATGATTTGAACCTCTTGTGTGAGTCTAGTTTTAGATTCCGATGCTTCACTTCACGTTTACTGTATTACTTGGACATTCTTATTGACGATGAAACACAGAACTTGCATCCGAATTTAGAACAAAAGGCACAATGCCGACTTAAGTACAAGAGGGCTGACATTCTAACTTTCTATGATATGAACCTCTCCTGTGAGTCCAGTTTTAGATTCCGATGCCTCACTTCAGGTTTACTGTATCCCTTGGACCTTCTAATTGACGATGACACACAGTAATTGCATCGGAATTAAATTCAAAAGGCACAATTCCGACTTAAGTAAAAGAGGACTGACACTCTCACGTTCTATGATTTGAACCTCTCCTGTGAGTCCAGTTTTAGAATCCGTTGCTTCACTTCTGGTTTACTGTACCCCTTGGACGTTCTTATTGACGATAAAACACAGAATTGGCATCCGAATTTAATACAAAAGGCACAATACCGACTTACGTACAAGAGGACTGACTTTCTTACTTTCTATGATTTCAACCTCTCCTGTGAGTCCAGTCTTAGATTCTGATGCTTCACTACAGGTTTACTATATACCTAGCACCTTCTTGTTGACAATGAAACACTGACATTGCATCCGAATTTAATACAAAAGGCACAATTCCGACTTAAGTAAAAGAGAACTGACACTCTAACTTTGTATGATTTAAACCTCTCCTGTGAGCCCAGTTTTACATTCCGATGCTTCACTTCAAGTTTACTGTATCACTTGGACCTTCTTATTGACGATGAAACACAGAAATTGCATCCGAAAGTAATACTAAAGGCACAATGACTACTTAAGTAAAAGAGGACTGACACTCTAACACTCTATGATTTGAACCTCTCCCGTGAGTCCAGTATAAGTTTCCGATGCTTCACTTAAGGTTTACTGTATCCCTTGGACCTTCTTATTGACGATGAAACACAGAAATTGCATCCGAACTTAATACAAAAGGCACAATACAGACTTAAGTACAAGAGGACTGACACTCTAACTATCTATGATTTGAATCGTTCCTGTGAGTCCAGTTTTAGACTCCGATGCTTCACTTCAGGTTTACTGTATCCCGTAGACCATCTAATTGACGATGACACACACAAATTGCATCGGAATTAAATTCAAAAGGCACAATTCCGACTTGAGTAAAAGAGGACTGAAACTCTAACATTCTATGATTTGAACCTCTCCTGTGAGTCCAGTTTTACATTCCGATGCTTCCCTTAAGGATTACTGTATCACTTGGACCTTCTTATTGACGATGAAACAAAGAAATTGCATCCGAATTTAATACAAAAGGCACAATACCGACTTAAGTACAAGAGGAGTGACACTCTAACTATCTATGATTTGAATCTTTCCTGTGAGTCCAGTTTTAGACTCCGATGCTTCACTTCAGATTTACTGTATCCCGTGGACCTTCTAATTGACGATGACACACAGAAATTGCATCGGAATTAAATTCAAAAGGCACAATTCCGACTTACGTAAAAGAGGACTGACACTCTCACGTTCTATGATTTGATCCTCCCCTGGGAGTCCCGTTTTAGATCCCGATGCTTCACTTCCGGTTTACTGTATACCTTGCACCATCTTATTGACGATGAAACACAGAAATTGCATCGGAATTTAATACAAAACGCACAATGCCGACTTAAGTAAATGAGGACTGACACTCTAACATTGTATGATTTGAACCTCTCCTGTGAGTCTAGTTTTAGATTCCGATGCTTCACTTCACGTTTACTGTATCCCTTGGACATTCTTATTGACGATGAAACACAGAAATTGCATCGGAATTTAATACAAATGGCACAATGGCGACTTAAGTACAAGTGGACTGACACTCTAACTTTCTATGATTTGAACCTCTCCAGTGAGTCCAGTTTTAGATTCCGATGCTTCACTTTAGGTTTACTGTATCCCTTGGACCTTCTTATTGGCGATGAAACACAGAAATTGCGTCCGAATTTAATACAAAAGGCACAATACCGACTTAAGTACAAGAGGAGTGACACTCTAACTCTCTTTGATTTGAACCTCTCCTGTGGGTCCAGGTTTAGATTCTGATGCTTCACTTCAGGTTTACTGTATTCCTTGGACCTTCTTATTGACGGTGAAACACAGAATTGGCATCCGAATTTAATACAAAAGCATAATACCGACTTAAGTACAAGAGGACTGACATTCTCACTTTCTATTATTTGAACCTCTCCTGTGAGTCCAATCCTAGATTCTGATGCTTCACTTCAGGTTTACTGTATACCTAGCACCTTCTTGTTGACGAAGAAACACTGAAATTGCATCCGAATTTAATAAAAAAGGCACAATACCGACTTAAGTACAAGAGGAGTGACACTCTAACTCTCTTTGATTTGAACCTCTCCTGTGGGTCCAGGTTTAGATTCTGATGCTTCACTTCAGGTTTACTGTATTCCTTGGACCTTCTTATTGACGGTGAAACACAGAATTGGCATCCGAATTTAATACAAAAGCATAATACCGACTTAAGTACAAGAGGACTGACATTCTCACTTTCTATTATTTGAACCTCTCCTGTGAGTCCAATCCTAGATTCTGATGCTTCACTTCAGGTTTACTGTATACCTAGCACCTTCTTGTTGACGAAGAAACACTGAAATTGCATCCGAATTTAATAAAAAAGGCACAATACCGACTTAAGTACAAGAGGAGTAACACTCTAACTTTCTATGATTTGAACGCCTCCTGTGAGTCCAGTTTTAGATTCCGATGCTTCCCTTAAGGTTTACTGTATCCCTTGGACCTTCTTATTGACGATGAAACACAGAAATTGCATCCGAATTTAATACAAAAGCATAATACCGACTTAAGTACAAGAGGAGTAACTTTCTAACATTCTATGATTTGAATCTCTCCTGTGAGTTCAGTTTTAGATTCCGATGCTTCACTTCAGGTTTACTGTATCCCTTGGACCTTCTTATTGACGATGAAACATAGAAATTGCATCCGAAATTAATACAAATGGCACAATGCTGTCTTAAGTACAAGAGGACTGACACTCTCTATGATTTGAACCTCTCCTGTGAGTCCAGGTTTAGATTCTGATGCTTCACTTCAGGTGTACTGTATCTTTTGGACCTTCTTATTGACGATGGAACACAGAATTGGCATCCGAATTAGTTACAAAAGGCACAATACCGACTTAAGTACAAGAGGACTGACACTCTCACTTTCTATGATTTGAACCTCTCCTGTGAGTCCAGTCTTTGATTCTGATGCTTCACTTCAGGTTTACTGTATACCTAGCACCTTCTTGTTGACGATGAAACACTGAAATTGCATCCGAATTTAATACAAAAGGCACAATGCCGACTTAAGTACAAGAGGACTGACACACCCGCTTTCTATGATTTGAACCTGACCTGTGAGTCCAGTTTTAGATTCCGATGCTTCACTTCCGGGTTACTGTATCCCTTGGACGTTCTTATTGACGATTAAACACAGAAATTTCATCCGAATTTAATACAAAAGGCACAATGCCGACTTAAGTAAAAGAGGACTGACACTCTAACATTCTATGATTTGAACCTCTCCTGTGAGTCCAGTTTTAGATTCCGATGCTTCCCTTAAGGTTTACTGTATCTCTTGGACTTTCTTATTGACGATGAAACACAGAAATTGCATCCGAATTTAATACAAAAGGCACAATAACGACTTAAGTACAAGAGGAGTAACACTCTAACTATCTATAATTTGAATCTCTCCTGTGAGTCCAGTTTGAGATTCCGATGCTTCACTTCAGGTTTACTGTATCCCTTGGACCTACTTATTGACGATGAAACACAGAAATTGCATCGGAATTAAATCCAAAAAGCACAATGCCAACTTAAGTAAAAGAGGACTGACACTCTCACGTTCTATTATTTGAACCCCTCCTGTGAGCCCAGTTTTTGATTCCGATGCTTCACTTCAGGTTCACTGTATCAGTTGGACCTTCTTATTGACGATTAAACACAGAGTTTGCATCCGAATTTAATACAAAAGGCACTATGGCGACTTAAGTACTAGAGGACTGACACTCTCACTTTCCATCATTTGAACCTCTCCTGTAAGTCCAGTCTTAGATTCCGAGGCTTCACTTCAGGTTTACTGTATCCCTTGGACATTCTTATCGACGGTGAAACAAAGACATTGCTTCCGAATTTAATACAAAAGGCTCAATGCCGACTTAAGTAAAAGAGGACTAACACTCTAACATTCTATGATTTGAACCTCTCCTGTGAGTCCAGTTTTAGATTCCGATGCTTCACATCAAGTATACTATATCCCATGGACCTTCTAATTGACGATGAAACACAGAACTTGCATCCGAACTTAGAACAAAAAGCACATGCCGACTTAAGTACAAGAGGACTGACATTCTAACTTTCTAAGATATGAACCTCTCCTGTGAGTCCAGTTTTAGATTCCGATGCTTCACTTCAGGTTTACTGTATCCCTTGGACCTTCTTATTGACGATGAAGCACATAAATTGCATCCGAATTTAATACAAATGGCACAATGCCGACTTAAGTACAAGAGGACTGACACTCTCACTTTCTATGATTTGAACTTCTGATGTGAGTCCAGTTTTAGATTCCGATGCTTCACTTCAGGTTTACTGTATACCGTGCACCATCTTATTGACGATGAAACACAGAAATTGCATCGGAATTTAATACAAAAAGCACAATGCCGACTTAAGTAAAAGAGGACGGACACTGTAACTTTGTATGATTTGAACCTCTCCTGTGAGTCCAGTGTTAGATTCCGATGCTTCACTTCAGGTTTACTGTATCCCTTGGATCTTCTTATTGACGATGAAACACAGAAATTGCATGCGAATGTAATACGAAAGGCACAATGCCGACTTAAGTAAAAGAGGACTGACACTTTAACACACTATGATTTGAACCTCTCCCGTGAGTCCAGTATTAGATTCAGTTGCTTCACTTAAGGTTTACTGTATCCCTTGGACCTTCTTGTTGACGATGAATCACAGAAATTGCATCCGAATTTAATACAAAAGGCACAATACCGACTTAAGTACAAGAGGAGTGACACTCTAACTATCTATGATTTGAATTTTTCCTGTGAATCCAGTTTTAGATTCCGATGCTTCACTTCAGGTTTACTGTATCCCTTGGACCTTCTAATTGACAATGACACACAGAAATTGCATCGGAATTAAATTCAAAAGGCACAATTCCGACTTAAGTAAAAGAGGACTGACACTCTCACGTTCTATGATATGAACCTCTCCTGTGAGTCCAGTTTTAGATTCCGTTGCTTCACTTCAGGGTACTGTATTACTTGGTCGTTCTTATTGACGATAAAACACAGAAATTGCATCGGAATTTAATTCAAAAAGCACAATGCCAACTTAAGTACAAGATGACTGACACTCTTACTTTCTGTGATTTGAACCTCTCCTGTGAGTCCAGTTTTAGATTCCGATGCTTCACTTCAGGTTTACTGTAACCCTTGGACCTTCTTATTGCCAATGAAATACAGAGTTTGCAACCGAATTTAATACAAAAGGCACAATGCGACTTAAGTATAAGAGGACTGACACTCTAACTTTCTATGATTTGAACCTCTCCTGCGAGCCCAGTTTAGATTCCGATGCTTCACTTCAGGTTTACTGTATCCCTTGGACCTTCTTATTGACGATGAAACACAGAAATTGCATCCGAATTTAATACAAAAGGCACAATACCGACTTAAGTACAAGAGGAGTGACACTCTAACTCCCTATGATTTTAAACTCTCCTGCAAGTCCAGTTTTAGATTCTGATGCTTCACTTCAGGTTTACTGTATCCCTTGGACCTTCTTATTGACGATGTAACACAGAATTGGCATCCGAATTTAATACAAAAGGCACAATACTGACTTAAATACAATAGGACTGACACTCTCACATTCCATGATTTGAACCTCTCCTGTGAGTCCAGGCTTAGATTCCGATGCTTCACTTCAGATTTACTGTATACCTAGCACCTTCTTGTTGACGATGAAACACAGAGTTTGCATCCGAATTTAACACAAAAGGCACAATGCCGACTTAAGTGCAAGAGGACTGACACTCTAACTTTCTATGATGACGAACCTCTCCTGTGAGTCTAGTTTTAGATTCCGATGCTTCACTTCAGATTTACAGTATCCCTTGGACCTTCTTATTGACGATGAAACACAGAAATTGCATCCGAATTTGATACAAATGGCACAATGCTGACTTAAGTACAAGAGGACTGACACTCTCACTTTCTATGATTTGAACCTCTCCTATGAGTTCAGTTTTAAATTCCGATGCTTCACTTCAGGTTTACTGTATCCCTTGGACCTTCTTATTGACGATGAAACGCAGAAATTGCATCCGAATTTAATACAAAAGGCACAATGCCGACTCAAGTACAAGAGGAATGACACTCTCACTTTCTATGATTTCAACCTCTAATGTGAGTGCAGTTTTAGGTTCCGATGCTTCACTTCAGGCTTACTGCATACCTTGCACCTTCTTATTGACGATGAAACACAGAAATTTCATCCGAATTTAATACAAGAGCCACAATGCCGACTTTAGTACAAGAGGGCTGACACTCTCACTTTCCATGATTTGAACCTCTCCAGTGAGTCCAGTTTTAGATTCAGATGCTTCACTTCAGGTTTACTGTATCCCTTGGACGTTCTTATTGACGATTAAACACAGAAATTTCATCCGAATTTAATACAAAAGGCACAATGCCGACTTAAGTAAAAGAGGACTGGCACTCTAACATTCTATGATTTGAACCTCTCCTGTGAGTCCAGTTTTAGATTCCGATGCTTCCCTTAAGGTTTACTGTATCCCTTGGACTTTCTTATTGACGATGAAACACAGAAATTGCATCCGAATTTAATACAAAAGGCACAATAACGACTTAAGTACAAGAGGAGTAACACTCTAACTATCTATGATTTGAATCTCTCCTGTGAGTCCAGTTTGAGATTCCGATGCTTCACTTCAGGTTTACTGTATCCCTTGGACCTTCTTAATGACGATGAAACACAGAAATTGCATCGGAATTAAATCCAAAAAGCACAATGCCAACTTAAGTAAAAGAGGACTTACACTCTCACTTTCTATGATTTGAACCCCTCCTGTGAGTCCAGTTTTTGATTCCGATGCTTCACTTCAGGTTCACTGTATCAGTTGGACCTTCTTATTTACGATTAAACACAGAGTTTGCATCCGAATTTAATACAAAAGGCACTATGGCGACTTAAGTACTAGAGGACTGACACTCTCACTTTCCATGATTTGAACCTCTCCTGTAAGTCCAGTCTCAGATTCCGAGGCTTCACTTCAGGTTTACTGTATCCCTTGGACATTCTTATTGACGGTGAAACAAAGACATTGCTTCCGAATTTAATACAAAAGGCTCAATGCCGACTTAAGTAAAAGAGGACTAACACTCTAACATTCTATGATTTGAACCTCTCCTGTGAGTCCAGTTTTAGATTCCGATGCTTCACATCAAGTATACTATATCCCCTGGACCTTCTAATTGACGATGAAACACAGAACTTGCATCCGAATTTAGAACAAAAGGCACATGCCGACTTAAGTACAAAACTACTGACATTCTAAATTTCTATGATATGAACCTCTCCTATGAGTCCAGTTTTAGATTCCGATGCTTCACTTCAGGTTTACTGTATCCCTTGGACCTTCTTATTGACGATGAAACACAGAAATTGCATCCGAATTTAATACAAAAGGCACAATACCGACTTAAGTACAAGAGGAGTGACACTATAACTATCTATGATTTGAATCTTTCCTGTGAGTCCAGTTTTAGATTCCGATGCTTCACTTCAGGTTTACTGTATCCCTTGGACCTTCTAATTGACAATGACACACAGAAATTGCATCGGAAATCAATTCAAAAAGCACAATTCCGACTTAAGTAAAAGAGGACTGACACTCTCACGTTCTATGATATGAACCTCTCCTGTGAGTCCAGTTTTAGATTACGTTGCTTCACTTCAGGGTACTGTATTACTTGGTCGTTCTTATTGACGATAAAACACAGAAATTGCATCGGAATTTAATTCAAAAAGCACAATGCCAACTTAAGTACAAGATGACTGACACTCTTACTTTCTGTGATTTGAACCTCTCCTGTGAGTCCAGTTTTAGATTCCGATGCTTCACTTCATTTTTACTGGATCTCTTGGACCTTCTTATTGCCAATGAAATACAGAGTTTGCATCCGAATTTAATACAAAAGGCACAATGCGACTTAAGTATAAGAGGACTGACACTCTAACATATTATGATTTGAACCTCTTGTGTGAGTCTAGTTTTAGATTCCGATGCTTCACTTCACGTTTACTGTATCACTTGGACATTCTTATTGACAATGAAACACAGAAATTGCATCCGAATTTAATACAAAAGGCACAATGGCGACTTAAGTACAAGAGGACTGACACTCTAACTTTCTATGATTTGAACCTCTCCTGCGAGCCCAGTTTAGATTCCGATGCTTCACTTCAGGTTTACTGTATCCCTTGGACCTTCTTATTGACGATGAAACACAGAAATTGCATCCGAAAGTAATACTAAAGGCACAATGACTACTTAAGTAAAAGAGGACTGACACTCTAACACTTTATGATTTGAACCTCTCCCGTGAGTCCAGTATAAGTTTCCGATGCTTCACTTAAGGTTTACTGTACCCCTTGGACCTTCTTATTGACGATGAAACACAGAAATTGCATCCGAACTTAATACAAAAGGCACAATACAGACTTAAGTACAAGAGGACTGACACTCTAACTATCTATGATTTGAATCGTTCCTGTGAGTCCAGTTTTAGACTCCGATGCTTCACTTCAGGTTTACTGTATCCCGTAGACCATCTAATTGACGATGACACACAGAAATTGCATCGGAATTAAATTCAAAAGGCACAATTCCGACTTAAGTAAAAGAGGACTGAAACTCTAACATTCTATGATTTGAACCTCTCCTGTGAGTCCAGTTTTACATTCCGTTGCTTCCCTTAAGGATTACTGTATCACTTGGACCTTCTTATTGACGATGAAACACAGGAATTGCATCCGAATTTAATACAAAAGGCACAATACCGACTTAAGTACAAGAGGTGTGACACTCTAACTATCTATGATTTGAATCTTTCCTGTGAGTCCAGTTTTAGACTCCGATGCTTCACTTCAGATTTACTGTATCCCGTGGACCTTCTAATTGACGATGACACACAGAAATTGCATCGGAATTAAATTCAAAAGGCACAATTCCGACTTACGTAAAAGAGGACTGACACTCTCACGTTCTATGATTTAATCCTCCCCTGTGAGTCCCGTTTTAGATCCCGATGCTTCACTTCCGGTTTACTGTATACCTTGCACCATCTTATTGACGATGAAACACAGAAATTGCATCGGAATTTAATACAAAACGCACAATGCCGACTTAAGTAAATGAGGACTGACACTCTAACATTGTATGATTTGAACCTCTCCTGTGAGTCTAGTTTTAGATTCCGATGCTTCACTTCACGTTTACTGTATCCCTTGGACATTCTTATTGACGATGAAACACAGAAATTGCATCGGAATTTAATACAAATGGCACAATGGCGACTTAAGTACAAGTGGACTGACACTCTAACTTTCTATGATTTGAACCTCTCCTGTGAGTCCAGTTTTAGATTCCGATGCTTCACTTTAGGTTTACTGTATCCCTTGGACCTTCTTATTGGCGATGAAATACAGAAATTGCGTCCGAATTTAATACAAAAGGCACAATACCGACTTAAGTACAAGAGGAGTGACACTCTAACTCTCTTTGATTTGAACCTCTCCTGTGGGTCCAGGTTTAGATTCTGATGCTTCACTTCAGGTTTACTGTATTCCTTGGACCTTCTTATTGACGGTGAAACACAGAATTGGCATCCGAATTTAATACAAAAGCACAATACCGACTTAAGTACAAGAGGACTGACACTCTCACTTTCTATTATTTGAACCTCTCCTGTGAGTCCAGTCCTAGATTCTGATGCTTCACTTCAGGTTTACTGTATACCTAGCACCTTATTGTTGACAATGAAACACTGAAATTGCATCCGAATTTAATAAAAAAGGCACAATACCGACTTAAGTACAAGAGGAGTAACACTCTAACTTTCTATGATTTGAATCTCTCCTGTGAGTTCAGTTTGAGATTCCGATGCTTCACTTCACGTTTACTGTATCCCTTGGACCTACTTATTGACGATGAAACACAGAAATTGCATCCCAATTAAATACAAATGGCATAATGCCGTCTTAAGTACAAGAGGACTGACACTCTCACCTTCTATGATTTGAACCCCTCCTGTGAGTCCAGTTTTAGATTCCAATGCTTCACTTCAGGTTTACTGTATCCCTTGGACTTTCTTATTGACGATGAAACACAGAGTTTGCATCCGAATTTAATATATAAGGCATAATGCCGACTTAAGTACAAGAGGGATGACACTCTAACTTTCTATGATTTGAACCTCACCTGTAAGTCCAGTTTTAGATTCCGTTGCTCACTTCAGGTTTACTGTACCCCTTGGACGTTCTTATTGACGATAAAACACAGAGATTGCATGGGAATTGAATTCAATAGGCACAATGCCGACTTAAGTACAAGAGGAGTGACACTCTAATTTTCTATGATTTGAACCTCTCCTGTGAGTCCAGTTTTAGATTCCGATGCTTCACTTCAGGTTTACTGTATCCCTTGAAACTTCTTATTGACGAATAAACACAGAAATTTCATCCGAATTTAATAAAAAAGGCACAATGCCAACTTAAGTAAAAGAGGACTGACACTCTAACATTCTATGATTTGAACCCCTCCTGTGAGTCCAGTTTTAGATTCCGATGCTTTCCTTAAGGTTTACTGTATCCCTTGGACCTTCTTATTGACGATGAAACACAGAAATTGCATCCGAATTTAATACAAAAGCACAATACCGACTTAAGTACAAGAGGAGTAACTTTCTAACATTCTATGATTTGAATCTCTCCTGTGAGTTCAGTTTTAGATTCCGATGCTTCACTTCAGGTTTACTGTATCCCTTGGACCTTCTTATTGACGATGAAACATAGAAATTGCATCCGAAATTAATACAAATGGCACAATGCTGTCTTAAGTACAAGAGGACTGACACTCTCTATGATTTGAACCTCTCCTGTGAGTCCAGGTTTAGATTCTGATGCTTCACTTCAGGTTTACTGTATCCTTTGGACCTTCTTATTGACGATGGAACACAGAATTGGCATCCGAATTAGTTACAAAAGGCACAATACCGACTTAAGTACAAGAGGACTGACACTCTCACTTTCTATGATTTGAACCTCTCCTGTGAGTCCAGTCTTTGATTCTGATGCTTCACTTCAGGTTTACTGTATACCTAGCACCTTCTTGTTGACGATGAAACACTGAAATTGCATCCGAATTTAATACAAAAGGCACAATGCCGACTTAAGTACAAGAGGACTGACACTCCCGCTTTCTATGATTTGAACCTGACCTGTGAGTCCAGTTTTAGATTCCGATGCTTCACTTCAGGTTTACTGTATCCCTTGGACGTTCTTATTGACGATGAAACACAGAAATTGCATCCCAATTAAATACAAATGGCATAATTCCGTCTTAAGTACAAGAGGACTGACACTCTCACCTTCTATGATTTGAACCCCTCCTGTGAGTCCAGTTTTAGATTCCAATGCTTCACTTCAGGTTTACTGTATCCCTTGGACTTTCTTATTGACGATGAAACACAGAGTTGGCATCCGAATTTAATATATAAGGCATAATGCCGACTTAAGTACAAGAGGGATGACACTCTAACTTTCTATGATTTGAACCTCACCTGTAAGTCCAGTTTTAGATTCCGTTGCTCACTTCAGGTTTACTGTACCCCTTGGACGTTCTTATTGACGATAAAACACAGAGATTGCATGGGAATTGAATTCAATAGGCACAATGCCGACTTAAGTACAAGAGGAGTGACACTCTAATTTTCTATGATTTGAACCTCTCCTGTGAGTCCAGTTTTAGATTCCGATGCTTCACTTCAGGTTTACTGTATCCCTTGAAACTTCTTATTGACGAATAAACACAGAAATTTCATCCGAATTTAATAAAAAAGGCACAATGCCAACTTAAGTAAAAGAGGACTGACACTCTAACATTCTATGATTTGAACCCCTCCTGTGAGTCCAGTTTTAGATTCCGATGCTTCCCTTAAGGTTTACTGTATCCCTTGGACCTTCTTATTGACGATGAAACACAGAAATTGCATCCGAATTTAATACAAAAGCACAATACCGACTTAAGTACAAGAGGAGTAACTTTCTAACATTCTATGATTTGAATCTCTCCTGTGAGTTCAGTTTAAGATTCCGATGCTTCACTTCAGGTTTACTGTATCCCTTGGACCTTCTTATTGACGATGAAACATAGAAATTGCATCCGAAATTAATACAAATGGCACAATGCTGTCTTAAGTACAAGAGGACTGACACTCTCTATGATTTGAACCTCTCCTGTGAGTCCAGGTTTAGATTCTGATGCTTCACTTCAGGTTTACTGTATCCTTTGGACCTTCTTATTGACGATGGAACACAGAATTGGCATCCGAATTAGTTACAAAAGGCACAATACCGACTTAAGTACAAGAGGACTGACACTCTCACTTTCTATGATTTGAACCTCTCCTGTGAGTCCAGTCTTTGATTCTGATGCTTCACTTCAGGTTTACTGTATACCTAGCACCTTCTTGTTGACGATGAAACACTGAAATTGCATCCGAATTTAATACAAAAGGCACAATGCCGACTTAAGTACAAGAGGACTGACACTCCCGCTTTCTATGATTTGAACCTGACCTGTGAGTCCAGTTTTAGATTCCGATGCTTCACTTCAGGTTTACTGCATCCCTTGGACGTTCTTATTGACGATTAAACACAGAAATTTCATCCGAATTTAATACAAAAGGCACAATGCCGACTTAAGTAAAAGAGGACTGACACTCTAACATTCTATGATTTGAACCTCTCCTGTGAGTCCAGTTTTAGATTCCGATGCTTCCCTTAAGGTTTACTGTATCTCTTGGACTTTCTTATTGACGATGAAACACAGAAATTGCATCCGAATTTAATACAAAAGGCACGATAACGACTTAAGTACAAGAGGAGTAACACTCTAACTATCTATGATTTGAATCTCTCCTGTGAGTCCAGTTTGAGATTCCGATGCTTCACTTCAGGTTTACTGTATCCATTGTACCTTCTTATTGACGATGAAACATAGAAATTGCATCGGAATTAAATCCAAAAAGCACAATGCCAACTTAAGTAAAAGAGGACTGACACTCTCACTTCCTATGATTTGAACCATTCCTGTGAGTCCAGTTTTTGATTCTGATGCTTCACTTCAGGTTCACTGTATCAGTTGGACCTTCTTATTGACGTTTAAACACAGAGTTTGCATCCGAATTTAATACAAAAGGCACTATGGCGACTTAAGTACTAGAGGACTGACACTCTCACTTTCCATGATTTGAACCTCTCCTGTAAGTCCAGTCTTAGATTCCGAGGCTTCACTTCAGGTTTACTGTATCCCTTGGACATTCTTATTGACGATGAAACAAAGACATTGCTTCCGAATTTAATACAAAAGGCTCAATGCCGACTTAAGTAAAAGAGGACTAACACTCTAACATTCTATGATTTGAACCTCTCCTGTGGGTCCAGTTTTAGATTCCGATGCTTCACATCAAGTATACTATATCCCTTGGACCTTCTAATTGACGATGAAACACAGAACTTGCATCCGAATTTAGAACAAAATTCACATGCCGACTTAAGTACAAGAGGACTGACATTCTAACTTTCTATGATATGAACCTCTCCTGTGAGTCCAGTTTTAGATTCCGATGCTTCACTTCAGGTTTACTGTATCCCTTGGACCTTCTTATTGACGATGAAGCACATAAATTGCATCCGAATTTAATACAAATGGCACAATGCCGACTTAAGTACAAGAGGACTGACACTCACATTTTCTATGATTTGAACCTCTGATGTGAGTCCAGTTTTAGATTCCGATGCTTCACTTCAGGTTTACTGTATACCGTGCAACATCTTATTGACGATGAAACACAGAAATTGCATCGGAATTTAATACAAAAGGCACAATGCCGACTTAAGTAAAAGAGGACGGACACTCTAACTTTGTATGATTTGAACCTCTCCTGTGAGTCCAGTTTTAGATTCCGATGCTTCACTTCAGGTTTACTGTATCCCTTGGATCTTCTTATTGACGATGAAACACAGAAATTGCATGCGAATGTAATACGAAAGGCACAATGCCGACTTAAGCAAAAGAGGACTGACACTTTAACACACTATGATTTGAACCTCTCCCGTGAGTCCAGTATTAGATTCAGTTGCTTCACTTAAGGTTTACTGTATCCCTTGGACCTTCTTATTGACGATGAATCACAGAAATTGCATCCGAATTTAATACAAAAGGCACAATACCGACTTAAGTACAAGAGGAGTGACACTCTAACTATCTATGATTTGAATCTTTCCTGTGAGTCCAGTTTTAGATTCCGATGCTTCACTTCAGGTTTACTGTATCCCTTGGACCTTCTAATTGACAAAGACACACAGAAATTGCATCGGAATTAAATTCAAAAGGCACAATTCCGACTTAAGTAAAAGAGTACTGACACTCTCACGTTCTATGATATGAACCTCTCCTGTGAGTCCAGTTTTAGATTCCGTTGCTTCACTTCAGGGTACTGTATTACTTGGTCGTTCTTATTGACGATAAAACACAGAAATTGCATCGGAATTTAATTCAAAAAGCACAATGCCAACTTAAGTACAAGATGACTGACACTCTTACTTTCTGTGATTTGAACCTCTCCTGTGAGTCCAGTTTTAGATTCCGATGCTTCACTTCAGGTTTACTGTATCCCTTGGACCTTCTTATTGACGATGAAACACAGAAATTGCATCCGAATTTAATACCAAAGGCACAATACCGACTTAAGTACAAGAGGAGTGACACTCTAACTCCCAATGATTTTAAACTCTCCTGCAAGTCCAGTTTTAGATTCTGATGCTTCACTTCAGGTTTACTGTATCCCTTGGACCTTCTTATTGACGATGAAACACAGAATTGGCATCCGAATTTAATACAAAAGGCACTATACTGACTTAAGTACAATAGGACTGACACTCTCACTTTCTATGATTTGAACCTCTAATGTGAGTGCAGTTTTAGATTCCGATGCTTCACTTCAGGCTTACTGTATACCTTGCACCTTCTTATTGACGATGAAACACAGAAATTTCATCCGAATTTAATACAAAAGGCACAATGCCGACTTTAGTACAAGAGGGCTGACACTCTCACTTTCCATGATTTGAACCTCTCCAGTGAGTCCAGTTTTAGATTCAGATGCTTCGCTTCAGGTTTACTGTATCCCTTGGACGTTCTTATTGACGATTAAACACAGAAATTTCATCCGAATTTAATACAAAAGGCACAATGCCGACTTAAGTAAAAAAGGACCGACACTCTAACATTCTATGATTTGAACCTCTCCTGTGAGTCCAGTTTTAGATTCCGATGCTTCCCTTAAGGTTTACTGTATCCCTTGGACCTTCTTATTGACGATGATACACAGAAATTGCATCCGAATTTAATACAAAAGGCACAATACCGACTTAAGTACAAGAGGAGTAACACTCTAACTTTCTATGATTTGAATCTCTCCTGTGAGTCCAGTTTGAGATTCCGATGCTTCACTTCGGGTTTACTGTATCCCTTGCACCATCTTATTGACGATGAAACATAGAAATTGCATCCGAATTTAATACAAATATTATAATGCCGTTCTAAGTACAAGAGGACTGACACTCTCCCATTCTATGATTTGAACCTCTCCTGTGAGTCCAGTTTTAGATTCCGATGCTTCACTTCAGGTTTACTGTATCACTTGGACATTCTTATTGACGATGAAACACAGAAATTGCATCGGAATTAAATTCAAAAAGCACAATGCCGACTTAAGTAAAAGAGGACTGACACACTCACTTTCTGTGATTTGAACCCCTCCTGTGAGTCCAGTTATAGATTCCGATGCTTCACTTCAGGTTTACTGTATCCCTTGGACCTTCTTATTGACGATGAAACACAGAGTTTGCATCCGAAATTAATATAGTAGGCACAATGCCGACTTAAGTACAAGAGGGATGACACTCTAACTGTCTATGATTTGAACCTCTCCTGTGAGTCCAGTTTTAGATTCCGATGCTTCACTTAAGGTGTACTGTATCCCTTGGACCTTCTTATTGACGATGAAACACAGAAATTGCAACCGAATTTAATACAAGAGGCACAATACCGACTTAAGTACAAGAGGACTGACACTCTAACTATCTATGATTTGAATCTCTCCTCTGAGACTAGTTTTAGATTCCGATGCTTCATATCAAGTATACTGTATCCCTTGGACCTTCTTATTGACGATGAAACACAGAAATTGCATCCGAATTTAGAACAAAAGGCACAATGCCGACTTAAGTACAAGAGGGCTGACATTCTAAAGTTCTATGATATGAACCTCTCCTGTGAGTCCAGTTTTAGATTCCGATGCTTCACTTCAGGTTTACTGTATCCCTTGGACCTTCTAATTGACGATGACACACAGTAATTGCATCGGAATTAAATGCAAAAGGCACAATTCCGACTTAAGTAAAAGAGGACTGACACTCTCACGTTCTATGATCTGAACCTCTCCTGTGAGTCCAGTTTTAGAATCCGTTGCTTCACTTCTGGTTTACTGTACCCCTTGGACGTTCTTATTGACGATAAAACACAGAATTGGCATCCGAATTTAATACAAAAGGCACAATACCGACTTAAGTACAAGAGGACTGACACTCCCACTTTCTATGATTTGAACCTGCCCTGTGAGTCCAGTTTTAGATTCCGATGCTTCACTTCAGGTTTACTGTATCCCTTGGACGTTCTTATTGACGATTAAACACAGAAATTTTATCCGAATTTAATACAAAAGTCACAATGCCGACTTAAGTAACAGAGGACTGACACTCTAACATTCTATGATTTGAACCTTTCCTGTGAGTCCAGTTTTAGATTCCGATGCTTCTCTTAAGGTTTACTGTATCCCTTGGACCTTCTTATCGACGATGAAACACAGAAATTGCATCCGAATTTAATACAAAAGGCACAATACCGACTTAAGTACAAGAGGAGTAACTCTCTAACTTTCTATGATTTGAAACTCTCCTGTGAATCAAGTTTGAGAATCCGATGCTTCACTTCAGGTTTACTGTATCCCTTGGACCTTCTTATTGACGATGAAACACAGAAATTGCATCCGAATTTAATACAAATGGCATAATGCCGTCTTAAGTACAAGAGGACTGAAACTCTCACTTTCTATGATTTGAACCTCTCCTGTGAGTCCAGTTTTAGATTCCGATGCTTCACTTCAGTCTTACTGTATCCCTTGGACATTCTTATTTACGATGAAACCCAGAAATTGCATCGGAATTAAATCCAAAAAGCACAATGCCGACTTAAGTAAGAGAGGACTGACACTCTCACTTTCTATGATTTGAACCCCTCCTGTGAGTCCAGTTTGAGATTGCGATGCTTGACTTCAGGTTTACTGTATCCCTTGGACCTTCTTATTGACGATGAAACACAGAGTTTGCATCCGAATTTAATATACTAGGCACATTGCCGACTTAAGTACGAGAGGAATGACACTCTAATTTTCTATGATTTGAACCTCTCCTTTGAGTCCAGTTTTAGATTCCGATGCTTCACGTAAGGTTTACTGTATCCCTTGGACCTTCTTATTGACGATGAAAACACAGAAATTGCATCCGAATTTAATACAAGAGGCACAATACCGACTTAAGTACAAGAGGACTGACACTCTAACTATCTATGATTTGAATCTCTCCTGTGAGTCCGGTTTTGGATTCCGATGCTTCAAATCAAGTATACTGTATCCCTTGGACCCTCTTGTTGACGATGAAACACAGAAATTTGCATCCGAATTTAGAACAAAAGGCACAATGCCGACTTAAGTACAAGAGGGCTGACATTCTAACTTTCTATGATATGAACCTTTACTCTGAGTCCAGTTTTAGATTCCGATGCTTCACTTCAGGTTTACTGTATCCCTTGGACCTTGTAATTGACGATGACACACAGTAATTGCATCGGAATTAAATTCAGAGGGCACAATTCCGACTTAAGTAAAAGAGGACTGACACTCTCACGTTCTATGATTTGAACCTCTCGTGTGAGTCCAGTTTTAGATTCCGTTGCTTCACTTGAGGTTTACTGTACCCCTTGGGACGTTCTAATTGACGATAAAACACAGAGATTGAATGGGAATTAAATTCAAAAGGCACAATGCCGACTTAAGTAAAAGAGGAGTAACACTCTAACTTTCTATGATTTGAATCTCTCCTGTGAGTCCAGTTTTAGATTCACATGTTTCACTTCAGGTTTACTGCATCCCTTGGACCTTGTAATTGACGATGACACACAGTAATTGCATCGGAATTAAATTCAGAGGGCACAATTCCGACTTAAGTAAAAGAGCGGACCTTCTTATTGACGATGAAACACAGAAATTGCATCCGAATTTAATACAAAAGGCACAATACCGCCTTAAGTACAAGAGGAGTAACACCCTAACTTTCTATGATTTGAATCTCTCCTGTGAGTCCAGTTTGAAATTCCGATTCTTCACTTCAGGTTTACTGTATCCCTTGGACCTTCTTATTGATGATGAAACACAGAAATTGCATCCGAATTTAATACAAATGGCATAATGCCGTTCTAAGTACAAGAGGACTGACACTCTCACATTCTATGATTTGAACCTCTCCTGTGAGTCCAGTTTTAGATTCCGATGCTTCACTTCAGGTTTACTGTATCCCTTGGACCTTCTAATTGACGGTGACACACAGTAATTGCATCGGAATTAAATTCAAAAGGCACAATTCCGACTTAAGTAAAAGAGGACTGACACTCTCACGTTCTATGATTTGAACCTCTCCTGTGAGTCCAGTTTTAGAATCCTTTGCTTCACCTCAGGTTTACTGTACCACTTGGACGTTCTTATTGACGATAAAACACAGAATTGGCATCTGAATTTAATACAAAAGGCACAATACCGACTTACGTACAAGAGGACTGACACTCTTACGTTCTATGATTTGAACCTCTCCTGTGAGTCCAGTCTTAGATTCTGATGCTTCACTTCAGGTTTACTATATACCTAGCACCTTCTTGTTGACGATGAAACACTGAAATTGCATCCGAATTTGATACAAAAGTCACAATGCCGACTTAAGTAAAAGAGGACTGACACTCTAACATTCTATGATTTGAACCTCTGCTGTGAGTCCAGTTTTAGATTCCGATGCTTCTCTTAAGGTTTACTGTATCCCTTGGACCTTCTTATTGACGATGAAACACAGAAATTGCATCCGAATTTAATACAAAAGGCACAATATCGACTTAAGTACAAGAGGAGTAACACTCTAATTTTCTATGATTTGAATCTCTCCTGTGAATCAAGTTTGAGAATCCGATGCTTCACTTCAGGTTTACTGTATCCCTTGGACCTTCTTATTGACGATGAAACACAGAAATTGCATCCGAATTTAATACAAATGGCATAATGCCGTCTTAAGTACAAGAGGACTGACACTCTCACTTTCTATGATTTGAACCTCTCCTGTGAGTCCAGTTTTAGATTCCGATGCTTCACTTCAGCCTTACTGTATCCCTTGGACATTCTTATTGACGATGAAACCCAGAAATTGCATCGGAATTAAATCCAAAAAGCACAATGCCGACTTAAGTAAGAGAGGACTGACACTCTCACTTTCTATGATTTGAACCCCTCCTGTGAGTCCAGTTTGAGATTGCGATGCTTGACTTCAGGTTTACTGTATCCCTTGGACCTTCTTATTGACGATGAAACACAGAGTTTGCATCCGAATTTAATATACTAGGCACATTGCCGACTTAAGTACGAGAGGAATGACACTCTAATTTTCTATGATTTGAACCTCTCCTTTGAGTCCAGTTTTAGATTCCGATGCTTCACGTAAGGTTTACTGTATCCCTTGGACCTTCTTATTGACGATGAAACACAGAAATTGCATCCGAATTTAATACAAGAGGCACAATACCGACTTAAGTACAAGAGGACTGACACTCTAACTATCTATGATTTGAATCTCTCCTGTGAGTCCGGTTTTGGATTCCGATGCTCAAATCAAGTATACTGTATCCCTTGGACCCTCTTGTTGACGATGAAACACAGAAATTGCATCCGAATTTAGAACAAAAGGCACAATGCCGACTTAAGTACAAGAGGGCTGACATTCTAACTTTCTATGATATGAACCTTTACTCTGAGTCCAGTTTTAGATTCCGATGCTTCACTTCAGGTTTACTGTATCCCTTGGACCTTGTAATTGACGATGACACACAGTAATTGCATCGGAATTAAATTCAGAGGGCACAATTCCGACTTAAGTAAAAGAGGACTGACACTCTCACGTTCTATGATTTGAACCTCTCGTGTGAGTCCAGTTTTAGATTCCGTTGCTTCACTTGAGGTTTACTGTACCCCTTGGACGTTCTTATTGACGATAAAACACAGAGATTGAATGGGAATTAAATTCAAAAGGCACAATGCCGACTTAAGTACAAGAGGACTGACACTCTAACTTTCTTTGATTTGAACCTCTCCTGTGAGTCCAGTTTTAGATTCCGATGCTTCACTTCAGGTTTACTGTATCCCTTGGACATTCTTATTGACGATCAAACACAGAAATTTCATCCGAATTTAATAAAAAAGGCACAATGCCGACTTAAGTAAAAGAGGAGTAACACTCTAACTTTCTATGATTTGAATCTCTCCTGTGAGTCCAGTTTTAGATTCACATGTTTCACTTCAGGTTTACTGCATCCCTTGGACCTTGTAATTGACGATGACACACAGTAATTGCATCGGAATTAAATTCAGAGGGCACAATTCCGACTTAAGTAAAAGAGTGGACCTTCTTATTGACGATGAAACACAGAAATTGCATCCGAATTTAATACAAAAGGCACAATACCGCCTTAAGTACAAGAGGAGTAACACCCTAACTTTCTATGATTTGAATCTCTCCTGTGAGTCCAGTTTGAAATTCCGATTCTTCACTTCAGGTTTACTGTATCCCTTGGACCTTCTTATTGATGATGAAACACAGAAATTGCATCCGAATTTAATACAAATGGCATAATGCCGTTCTAAGTACAAGAGGACTGACACTCTCACATTCTATGATTTGAACCTCTCCTGTGAGTCCAGTTTTAGATTCCGATGCTTCACTTCAGGTTTACTGTATCCCTTGGACCTTCTAATTGACGGTGACACACAGTAATTGCATCGGAATTAAATTCAAAAGGCACAATTCCGACTTAAGTAAAAGAGGACTGACACTCTCACGTTCTATGATTTGAACCTCTCCTGTGAGTCCAGTCTTAGATTCTGATGCTTCACTTCAGGTTTACTATATACCTAGCACCTTCTTGTTGACGATGAAACACTGAAATTGCATCCGAATTTGATACAAAAGGCACAATGCCGACTTAAGTACAAGAGGACTGACACTCCCACTTTCTATGATTTGAACCTGCCCTGTGAGCCCAGTTTTAGATTCCGATGCTTCACTTCAGGTTTACTGTATCCCTTGGATGTTCTTATTGACGATTAAACACAGAAATTTCATCCGAATTTAATACAAAAGTCACAATGCCGACTTAAGTAAAAGAGGACTGACACTCTAACATTCTATGATTTGAACCTCTGCTGTGAGTCCAGTTTTAGATTCCGATGCTTCTCTTACGGTTTACTGTATCCCTTGGACCTTCTTATTGACGATGAAACACAGAAATTGCATCCGAATTTAATACAAAAGGCACAATACCGACTTAAGTACAAGAGGAGTAACACTCTAACTTTCTATGATTTGAATCTCTCCTGTGAGTCCGGTTTTAGATTCCGATGCTTCAAATCAAGTATACTGTATCCCTTGGACCTTCTTGTTGACTATGAAACACAGAAATTGCATCCGAATATAGAACAAAAGGCACAATGCCGACTTAAGTACAAGAGGGCTGACATTCTAACTTTCCATGATATGAACCTCTACTCTGAGTCCAGTTTTAGATTCCGATGCTTCACTTCAGGTTTACTGTATACCTTGGACCTTGTAATTGACGAACACACAGTAATTGCATCGGAATTAAATTCAGAGGGCACAATTCCGACTTAAGTAAAAGAGGACTGACACTCTCACGTTCTATGATTTGAACCTCTCGTGTGAGTCCAGTTTTAGATTCCGTTGCTTCACTTCAGGTTTGCTGTACCCCTTGGACGTTCTTATTGACCACAAAAACACAGAGATTGCATGGGAAATACATTCAAAAGGCACAATGCCGACTTAAGTACAAGAGGACTGACAATCTAACTTTCTATGATTTGAACGTCTCCTGTGAGTCCAGTTTTAGATTCCGATGCTTCACTTCTGGTTTACTGTATCCCTTGGACCTTCTTATTGACGATTAAACTCAGAAATTTCGTCCGAATTTAATAAAAAAGGCACAATGCCGACTTAAGTAAAAGAGGAGTAACACTCTAACTTTCTATGATTTGAATCTCTCCTGTGAGTCCAGTTTTTAGATTCACATGCTTCACTTCAGGTTTACTGTATCCCTTGGATCTTCTTACTGACGATGAAACATGGAAATTGCATCCGAATTTAATACAAATGGCACAATGCCGTCTTAAGTACAAGAGGGACTGACACTCTCACTTTTTATGATTTAAACCTCTCCTGTTAGTCCAGTTTTAGATTCCGAAGCTTCACTTCATGTTTACTGTATCCCTTGGACATTCTTATTGACGATGAAACACAGAAATTGCATCGGAATTAAATCGAAAAAGCACATTGCCGACTTAAGTAAAAGAGGACTGACACTCTCGCTTTCTATGATTTGTACCCCTCCTGTTAGTCCAGTTTTTGATTCCGATGCTTCACTTCAGGTTCACTGTATCAGTTGGACCTTCTTATTGACGATTAAACACAGAGTTTGCATCCGAATTTAATACAAAAGGCACAATGGCGACTTAAGTACTAGAGGGACTGACACTCTCACTTTCCATGATTTGAACCTCTCCTGTGAGTCCCAGTTTTAGATTCCGATGCTTCACTTCAGGTTTACTGTATCCCTTGGACATTCTTATTGACGGTGAAACACAGACATTGCATCCGAATTTAATACAAAAGGCTCAATGCCGACTTAAGTAAAAGAGGACTAACACTCTAACATTCTATGATTTGAACCAATCCTGTGAGTCCAGTTTTAGATTCCGATGTTTCACTTAAGGTTTACTGTGTCCCTTGGACCTTCTTATTGACGATGAAACACCGAAATTGCATCCTAATTTAATACAAGAGGCACAATACCGACTTAAGTACAAGAGGACTGACACTCTAACTATCTATGATTTGAATCTCTCCTGTGAGTTTAGTTTTAGATTCCGATGCTTCACATCAAGTATACTGTATCCCTTGGACCTTGTAATTGACGATGAAACACAGAACTTGCATTCGAATTTAGAACAAAAGGCACATGCCGACTTAAGTACAAGAGGACTGACATTCTAACATTCTATGATATGACCCTCTCCTGAGAGTCCAATTTTAGGTTCCGATGCTTCACTTCAGGTTTACTGTTTCCCTTGGACCTTCTTATTGACGATCCGAATTTAATACAAATGGCACAATGCCGACTTAAGTACAAGAGGACTGACACTCTCACTTTCTATGATTTGAACCTCTGATGTGAGTGCAGTTTTAGATTCCGATGCTTCACTTCAGGTTTACTGTATACCTTGCACCATCTTATTGACGATGAAACACAGAAATTGCATCGGAATTTAATACAAAAGGCACAATGCCGACTTAAGTAAAAGAGGACTGACACTCTAACTTTGTATGATTTGAACCTCTCCTGTGAGCCCAGTTTTAGATTCCGATGCATCACTTCAGGTTTACTGTATCCCTTGGATCTTCTTATTGACGATGAAACACAAAAAATTGCATCCGAATGTAATACGAAAGGCACAATGTCGACTGAAGTAAAAGAGGACTGACACTTTAACACTCTATGATTTGAACCTCTCCCGTGAGTCCAGTATTAGGTTCAGTTGCTTCACTTAAGCTTTACTGTATCCCTTGGACCTTCTTATTGACGATGAAACACAGAAATTGCATCCGAATGTAATACAAAAGGCAGAATACCGACTTAAGTACAAGAGGAGTGACACTCTAACTATCTATGATTTGAATCTTTCCTGTGAGGTCCAGTTTTAGATTCCGTTGCTTCACTTCGGGGTACTGTATCCCTTGGACCTTCTTATTGCCAATGAAATACAGAGTTTGCATCCGAATTTAATACAAAAGGCACAATGCCGGCTTACGTGCAAGAGGACTGACACTCTAACTTTCTATGATTTGAACATCTCCTGTGAGTCTAGTTTTAGATTCCGATGCTTCACGTCAGGTTTACAGTATCCCTGGGACCTTCTTATTGACGATGAAACACAGAAATTGCATCCGAATTTGATACAAATGGCACAAATTTGACTTAAGTACAAGAGGACTGACACTCTCACTTTCAATGATTTGAACCTCTCCTATGAGTTCAGTTTTAAATTCCGATGCTTCACTTCAGGTTTACTGTATCCCTTGGACCTTCTTATTGACGATGAAACACAGATATTGCATCCGAATTTAATACAAAAGGCACAATGCCGACTCAAGTACAAGAGGTATGACACTCTCACTTTCTTTGATTTGAACCTCTCCTGTGAGTGCAGTATTAGATTCCGATGCTTCACTTCAGGTTTACTGTATACGTTGCACCTTCTTATTGACGATGAAACACAGAAATTTCATCCGAATTTAATACAAAAGGCACAATGCCGACTTTAGTACAAGAGGACTGACACTCTCACTTTCTATGATTTGAACCTCTCCAGTGAGTCCAGTTTTAGATTCAGACGCTTCACTTCAGGCTTACTGTATCCCTTGGACATTCTTGTTGACGAGGAAACACAGAAATAGCATCCGAATTCAATACAAAAGGCACAATGGCGACTTAAGTACAAGAGGACCGACACTCCCACTTTCTATAATTTGAACCTCTCCTGTGAGTCCAGTTTTAAGTTCCGATGCTTCACTTCAGGTTTACTGTATCCCTTGGACATTCTTATTGACGATGAAACAAAGAAATTGCATCGGAATTAAATTCAAAAAGCACAATGCCGACTTAAGTAAAAGAGGACTGACACTCTCACTTTCTATGATTTGAACCCCTCCTGTGAATCCAGCTTTAGATTGCGATACTTCACTTCAGGTTTACTGTATTCCTTGGACCTTCTTATTGACGATGAAACACAGAGTTTGCATCCGAATTTAATATATAAGGCACAATGCCGACTTAAGTACAAGAGGGATGACACTCTAACATTCTATGATTTGAACCTCTCCTGTGAGTCCAGTTTTAGATTCCGATGCTTCACTTAAGGTGTACTGTATCCCTTGGACCTTCTTATTGACGATGAAACACAGAAATTGCATCCGAATTTAATACAAGAGGCACAATACCGACATAAGTAAAAGAGGACTGACCACTCTATCTATGATTTGAATCTCTCCTGTGAGGCCAGTTTTAGATGCCGATGCTTCATATCAAGTATACTGTATCCCTTGGACCTTCTTATTGACGATGAAACACAGAAATTGCATCCGAATTTAGAACAAAAGGCACAATGCCGACTTAAGTACAAGAGGGGCTGACATTCTAAACTTTCTATGATATGAACCTCTCCTGTGAGTCCAGTTTTAGATTCCGATGCTTCACTCAGGTTTACTGTATTCCTTGGACCGTCTAATTGACGATGACACACAGTAATTGCATCCGAATTAAATTCAAAAGGCACAATTCCGACTTAAGTAAAAGAGGAATGACACTCTCACGTTCTATGACCTGAACCTCTCCTGTGAGTCCAGTTTTAGAATCCGTTGCTTCACTTCATGTTTACTGTACCCCTTGGACGTTCTTGTTGACGATAAAACACAGAATTGGCATCCGAATTTAATACAAAAGGCACAATACCGACTTACATACAAGAGGACTGACACTCTTACTTTCTATGATTTAAAACCTCTCCTGTGAGTCCAGTCTTAGATTCTGATGCTTCACTTCAGGTTTACTATATACCTAGCACCTTCTTGTTGACGATGAAACACTGAAATTGCATCCGAATTTAATACAAAAGGCACAATGCCGACTTAAGTACAAGAGGACTGACACTTCTACTTTCTATGATTTGAACCTGCCCTGTGAGTCCAGTTTTAGATTCCGATGCTTCACTTCAGGTTTACTGTATTCCTTGGAAGTTCTTATTGACGATTAAACACAGAAATTTCATCCGAATTTAATACAAAAGTCACAATGCCGACTTAAGTAAAAGAGGACTGACACTCTAACATTCTATGATTTGAACCTCTCCTGTGAGTCCAGTTTTAGATTCCGATGCTTCTCTTAAGGTTTACTGTATCCCTTAGACCTTCTTATTGACGATGAAACACAGAAATTGCATCGGAATTCAATACAAATGGCATAATGCCGTCTTAAGCACAAGAGGGCTGACACTATCACTTTCTATGATTTGAACCTCTCCTGTGAGTCCAGTTTTAGATTCCGATGCTTCACTTCAGGTTTACTGTATCCCTTGCACCATCTTATTGACGATGAAACACAGAAATTGCATCGGAATTTAATACAAAAGGCACAATGCCGACTTAAGTAAAAGAGGACTGACACTCTAACTTTGTATGATTTGAACCTCTCCTGTGAGCCCAGTTTTAGATTCCGATGCATCACTTCAGGTTTACTGTATCCCTTGGATCTTCTAATTGACGATGAAACACAGAAATTGCATCCGAATGTAATACGAAAGGCACAATGTCGACTGAAGTAAAAGAGGACTGACACTTTAACACTCTATGATTTGAACCTCTCCCGTTAGTCCAGTATTAGATTCAGTTGCTTCACTTAAGGTTTACTGTATACCTTGGACCTTCTTATTGACGATGAAACACAGAAATTGCATCCGAATTTAATACAAAAGGCACAATACCGACTTAAGTACAAGAGGAGTGACACTCTAACTATCTATGATTTGAATCTTTCCTGTGAGTCCAGTTTTAGATTCCGTTGCTTCTCTTCGGGGTACTGTATCCCTTGGACCTTCTTATTGCCAAGGAAATACAGAGTTTGCTTCCGAATTTAATACAAAAGTGCACAATGCCGACTTAAGTACAAGAGGACTGACACTGTAACTTTCTATTATTTGAACCTCCCCTGCGAGTCCAGATTAGATTCCGATGCTTCACTTCAGGTTTACTGTATCCCTTGGAGTTTCTTATTGACGATGAAACACAGAAATTGCATCCGAATTTAATACAAAAGGCACAATACCGACTTAAGTACAAGAGGAGTGACACTCTAACTTCCAGTGATTTGAAACTCTCCTGTAAGTCCAGTTTTAGATTCTGATGCTTCACTTCAGGTTTACTGTATCCCTTGGACCGTCTTATTGACGATGAAGCACAGAATTGTCCGAATTTAATACAACAGTCACAATGCCGGCTTAAGTGTAAGAGGACTGACACTCTAACTTTCTATGATTTGAACCTCTCCTGTGAGTCTAGTTTTAGATTCCGATGCTTCACGTCAGGTTTACAGTATCCCTTGGACCTTCTTATTGACGATGAAACTCAGAAATTGCATCCGAATTTAATACAAATGGCACAAAGTTGACTTAAGTACAAGAGGACTGACACTCTCACTTTCTATGATTTGAACCCCTCCTGTGAGTCCAGCTTTAGATTGCGATACTTCACTTCAGGTTTACTGTATTCCTTGGACCTTCTTATTGACGATGAAGTACAGAGTTTGCATCCGAATTTAATATATAAGGCACAATGCCGACTTAAGTACAAGAGGGATGACACTAACTTTCTATGATTTGAACCTCTCCTGTGAGTCCAGTTTTAGATTCCGATGCTTCACTTAAGGTGTACTGTATCCCTTGGACCTTCGTATTGACGATGAAACAAAGAAATTGCATCCGAATTTAATACAAGAGGCACAATACCGACATAAGTACAAGAGGACTGACACTCTATCTATGATTTGAATCTCTCCTGTGAGGCCAGTTTTAGATTCCGATGCTTCATATCAAGTATACTGTATCCCTTGGACCTTCTTATTGACGATGAAACACAGAAATTGCATCCGAATTTAGAACAAAAGGCACAATGCCGACTTAAGTACAAGAGGGCCGACATTCTAACTTTCTATGAATTGAACCTCTCCTCTGAGTCCAGTTTTAGATTCCGATGCTTCACTTCAGGTTTACTGTATCCCTTGGACTTTCTAATTGACGATGACACACAGTAATTGCATCGGAATTACATTCAAAAGGCACAATTCTGACTTAAGTAAAAGAGGACTGACACTCTCACGTTCTATGATGAACCTCTCCTGTGAGTCCAGTTTTAGAATCCGTTGCTTCACTTCGTGTTTACTGTACCCCTTGGACGTTCTTGTTGACGATAAAAAGCAGAATTGGCATCCGAATTTAATACAAAAGGCACAATACCGACTTACGTACAAGAGGACTGACACTCTTACTTTCTATGATTTGAACCTCTCCTGTGAGTCCTGTCTTAGATTCTGATGCTTCACTTCAGGTTTACTATATACCTAGCACCTTCTTGTTGACGATGAAACACTGAAATTGAATCCGAATTTAATACAAAAGGCACAATGCCGACTTCAGTACAAGAGGACTGACACTCCTACTTTCTATGATTTGAACTTGCCCTGTGAGTCCAGTTTTAGATTCCGATGCTTCACTTCAGGTTTACTGTATCCCTTCGACGTTCTTATTGACGATTAAACACAGAAATTTCATCCGAATTTAATACAAAAGTCACAATGCCGACTTAAGTAAAAGAGGACTGACACTCTAACATACTATGATTTGAACCTCTCCTGTGAGTCCAGTTTTAGATTCCGATGCTTCTCTTAAGGTTTACTGTATCCCTTGGACCTTCTTATTGACGATGAAACACAGAAATTGCATCGGAATTTAATACAAATGGCATAATGCCGTCTTAAGTACAAGAGGACTGACACTCTCACTTTCTATGATTTGAACCTCTCCTGTGAGTCCAGTTTTAGATTCCGATGCTTCACTTCAGGTTTACTGTATCCCATGGACATTCTTATTGACGATGAAACACAGAGTTTGCATCCGAATTTAATATATAAGGCACAATGCCGACTTAAGTACAAGAGGGATGACACTCTAACTTTCTATGATTTGAACCTCTCCTGTGAGTCCAGTTTTAGATTCCGATGCTTCACGTAAGGTTTACTGTATCCCTTTTACCTTCTTATTGACGATGAAACACATAAATCGCATCCGAATTTAATACAAGAAGCACAATACCGACTTAAGTACAAGAGGACTGACACTCTAACTATCTATGATTTGAATCTCTCCTTTGAGTCCTGTTTTAGATTCCGATGCTTCAAATCAAGTATACTGTATCCCTTGGACCTTCTTATTGACGATGAAACACAGAAATTGCATCCGAATTTAGAACAAAAGGCACAATGCCGATTTAAGTACAAGAGGGCTGACATTCTAACTTTCTATGATATGAACCTCTACTGTGTGTCCAGTTTTAGATTCCGATGCTTCACTTCAGGTTTACTGTATCCCTTGGACCTTCTTATTGACGATGAAACCCAGAAATTGCATCCGAATTTAATACATAAGGCACAATACCGACTTAAGAACAGGAGGAGTAACACTCTAACTTTCTATGATTTGAATCTCTCCTGTGAGTCCAGTTTTAGATTCACATGCTTCACTTCAGGTTTACTGTATCCCTTGGACCATCTTATTGACGATGAAACATAGAAATTGCATCCCGAATTTAATACAAATGGCACAATGCCGTCTTAAGTACAAGAGGACTGACACTCTATATTTTTATGATTTAAACCTCTCCTGTGACTCCAGTTTTAGATTCCGAAGCTTCACTTCAGGTTTACTGTATCCCTTGGACATTCTTATTGACGATGAAACACAGAAATTGCATCGGAATTAAATCCAAAATGCACAATGCCAACTTAAGTAAAAGAGGACTGACACTCTCACTTTCTATGATTTGAACCCCTCCTGTGCGTCCAGTTTTTGATTCCGATGCTTCACTTCAGGTTCACTGTATCAGTTGGACCTTCTTATTGACGATTAAACACAGAGTTTGCATACGTATTTAATACAAAAGGCACATTGGCGACTTAAGTACTAGAGGACTGAAACTCTCACTTTCCATGATATGAACCTCTCCTGTGAGTCCAGTCTTAGATTCCGATGCTTCACTTCGGGTTTACTGTATCACTTGGACATTCTTATTGACGGTGAAACACAGACATTGCATCCGAATTTAATACAAAAGGCTCAATGCCGACTTAAGTAAAAGAGGACTAACACTCTAAAATTCTATGATTTGAACCTCACCTGTGAGTCCAGTTTTAGATTCCGATGCTTCATATCAAGTAATACTGTACCCCTTGGGACCTTCCTATTGACGATGAAACACAGAAACTGCATCCGAATTTAGAACAAAAGGCACAATGCCGACTTAAGTACAAGAGGGCTGACATTCTAACTTTCTATGATATGAACCTCTACTGTGAGTCCAGTTTTAGATTCCGATGCTTCACTTCAGGTTTACTGTATCCCTTTGACCTTCTTATTGACGATGAAACCCAGAAATTGCATCCGAATTTAATACAAAAGGCACAATACCGACTTAAGAACAAGAGGAGTAACACTCTAACTTTCTATAATTTGAATCTCTCCTGTGAGTCCAGTTTTAGATTCACATGCTTCACTTCAGGTTTACTGTATCCCTTGGACCTTCTTATTGACGATGAAACATAGAAATTGCATCCGAATTTAATACAAATGGCACAATGCCGTCTTAAGTACGAGAGGACTGACACTCTCACTTTTTATGATTTAAACCTCTCCTGTGACTCCAGTTTTAGATTCCGAAGCTTCACTTCAGGTTTACTGTATCCCTTGGACATTCTTATTGACGATGAAACACAGAAATTGCATCGGAATTAAATCCAAAAAGCACAATGCCAACTTAAGTAAACGAGGACTGACACTCTCACTTTCTATGATTTGAACCCCTCCTGTGAGTCCAGTTTTTGATTCTGATGCTTCACTTCAGGTTCACTGTATCAGTTGGACCTTCTTATTGACGATTAAACACAGAGTATGCATCCGAATTTAATACAAAAGGCACAATGGCGACTTAAGTACTAGAGGACAGACACTCTCACTTTTCCATGATTTGAACCTCTCCTGTGAGTCCAGTCTTAGATTCCGATGCTTCACTTCAGGTTTACTGTATCCCTTGGACATTCTTATTGACGGTGAAACACAGACATTGCATCCGAATTTAATACAAAAGGCTCAATGCCGACTTAAGTAAAAGAGGACTAACACTCTAACATTCTATGATTTGAACCTCTCCTGTGAGCCCAGTTTTAGATTCCGATGCTTCACATCAAGTATACTGTATCCCTTGGACCTTCTAATTGACGATGAAACACAGAACTTGCATCCAAATTTAGAACAAAAGGCACATGCCGACTTAAGTACAAGAGGACTGACATTCTAACTTTCTATGACATGAACCTCTCCTGTGAGTCCAGTTTTAGATTCCGATGCTTCACTTCAGGTTTACTGTATCCCTTGGACATTCTTATTGACGATGAAGCACATAAATTGCATCCGAATTTAATACAAATGGCACAATGCCGACTTATGTACAAGAGGACTGACACTCTCACTTCCTATGATTTGAACCTCTGATGTGAGTCCAGTTTTAGATTCCGATGCTTCACTTCAGGTTTACTGTATACCTTGCACCACCTTATTGACGATGAAACACAGAAATTGCATCGGAATTTAATACAAAAAGCACAATGCCGACTTAAGTAAAAGAGGACTGACACTCTAACTTTGTATAATTTGAACCTCTCCTGTGAGTCCAGTTTTAGATTCCGATGCTTCACTTCAGGTTTACTGTATCCCTTGGATCTTCTTATTGACGATGAAACACAGAAATTGCATCCGAATGTAATACGAAAGGCACAATGCCGACTTAAGTAAAAGAGGACTGACACTTTAACACACTTTGATTTGAACCTCTCCCTTGAGTCCAGTATTAGATTCAGTTGCTTCACTTAAGGTTTACTGTATCCCTTGGACCTTCTTATTGACGATGAAACACAGAAATTGCATCCGAATTTAATACAAAAGGCACAATACCGACTCAAGTACAAGAGGAGTGACACTCTAACTCCCTATAATTTGAAGCTCTCCTGTAAGTCTAGTTTTAGATTCTGATGCTTCACTTCAGGTTTACTGTATCCCTTGGACCTTCTTATTGACGATGAAACACAGAATTGGCATCCGAATTTAATACAAAAGACACAATACCGACTTAACTGGAATAGGACTGACACTCTCACATTCTATGATTTGAACCTCTCCTGTGAGTCCAGTCATAGATTCCGATGCTTCACTTCAGGTTTACTGTATACCTAGCACCTTCTTGTTGACGATGTAACACAGAGTTTGCATCCGAATTTAACACAAAAGGCACAATGCCGACTTAAGTGCAAGAGGACTGACTCTCTAACTTTCTATGATTTGAACCTCTCCTGTGAGTCTACTTTTAGATTCCAATGCTTCACTTCAGGTTTACAGTATCCCTTGGACCTTCTTATTGACGATGAAACACAGAAATTGCATCCGAATTTAATACAAAAGGCACAATGCCGACTCAAGTACAAGAGGAATGACACTCTCACTTTCTATGATTTGAACCTCTCCTGTGAGTGCAGTTTTAGATTCCGATGCGTCACTTCAGGCTTACTGTATACTTTGCACCTTCTTATTGACGATGAAACACAGAAATTTCATCCGAATTTAATACAAAAGGCACAATGCCGACTTTAGTACAAGAGGGCTGACACTCTCACTTTCATGATTTGAACCTCTCCAGTGAGTCCAGTTTTAGATTCAGATGCTTCACTTCAGTCTTACTGTATCCCTTGGACATTCTTATTGACGAGGAAACACAGAAATAGCATCCGAATTTAATACAAAAGGCACAATGGCGACTTAAGTACAAGAGGACTGACACTCTCACTTTCTATTATTTGAACCTCTCCTGTGAGTCCTGTTTTTAGTTCCGATGCTTCACTTCAGGTTTACTGTATCCCTGGGACTTTCTTATTGACGATGACACACAGAGTTTGCATCCGAATTTAATACAAAAGGCACAATGCCGACTTAAGTACATGAGGACTGACAACCTAACTTTCTATGAATTGAACCTCTCCTGTGAGTCCATTTTTAGATTTCGATGCTTCACTTCAGGTTTACTGTATCCCTTGGACGTTCTTATTGACGATAAAACACAGAAATTGGAGCGGAATTAAGTTCAAATGGCACAATGCCGACATAAGTGCAAGAGGACTGACACTCTAACTTTCTGTGATTTGAACCTCTCCTGTGAGTCCAGTTTTAGATTCCGATGATTCACTTCTGGTTTACTGTATCCCTTGGACCTTCTTATTGCCAATGAAACACAGTGGTTGCATCCGAATTTAATACAAAAGGCACAATGCCGACTTAAGTACAAGAGGACTGACACTCTAACTTTCTATGATTTGAACCTCTTGTGTGAGTCTAGTTTTAGATTCCGATGCTTCACTTCACGTTTACTGTATACCTTGCACCATTTTATCGACGATGAAACACAGAAATTGCATCTGAATTTAATACAAATGGCACAATACCGACTTAAGTACAAGAGGAGTGACACTCTAACTCCCTATGATATGAACCTCTCCTGTGAGTCCAGTCTCAGATTCCGATGCTTCACTTCAGGTTTACTGTATACCTAGCACCTTGTTGTTGACGATGAAGCACTGAAATTGCATCCGAATTTAATACAAAGGGCACAATGCCGACTCAAGTACAAGAGGACTGACACTCTCACTTTCTATGATTTGAACCTATTCTGTGAGTGCAGTTTTTAATTCCGATGCTTCACTTCAGGGTTACTGTATACCTTGCACCTTCTTATTGACGATGAAACACAGAAATTTCTTCCGAATTTAATAGAAAAGGCACAATGCCGACTTTAGTACAAGAGGACTGACACTCTCACTTTCCATGTTTTGAACCTCCCCTGCTAGTCCAGTTTTAGATTCAGATGCTTCACTTCAGGTTTACTGTTTCCCTTGGACATTCTTATTGACGATGAAACACAGAAATTGCATCCGAATTTAATACAAAAGGCACAATGCCGACTCAAGTACAAGAGGACTGACACTCTAACTTTCTATGATTTGAACCTCTCCTGTGAGTCCAGTTTCAGATTCCGATGCTTCACTTCAGGTTTACTGTATACCTTGCACCTTCTTATTGACGATGAAATACAGAAATTGCATCGGAATTAAATTCAAAAGGCACAATGCCGACTTGAGTACAAAAGGACTAACACTCTCACTTTCTATGATTTGTACCTCTCCTGTGAGTCCAGTTTTAGATTCCGATGCTTCACTTCATGTTTACTGTATACCTTGCACCTTCTTATTGACGATGAAACACAGAAATTGCAACCGCATTTAATACAGAAGCACAATGCCGACTTAAGTACAAGAGGACTGACACTCTCACTTTCTACGATTTGAACCTATCCTGTGAGTCCAGTTGTAGATTCCGATGCTTCACTTCAAGATTACTGAATACCTTGCACCTTCTTATTGACGATGAAACACAGAAATTGCATCCGAGTTTAATTCAATAGGCACAATGCTGACTTAAGTACAAGAGGACTGACGCTCTCATTTTCTATGATTTGAACCTCTCCTGTGAGTCCAGTTTTAGATTCCGATGCTTCACATCAAGTATACTGTATCCCTTGGACCTTCTAATTGACGATGAAACACAGAACTTGCATCCAAATTTAGAACAAAAGGCACATGCCGACTTAAGTACAAGAGGACTGACATTCTAACTTTCTATGATATGAACCTCTCCTGTGAGTCCAGTTTTAGATTCCGATGCTTCACTTCAGGTTTACTGTATCCCTTGGACATTCTTATTGACGATGAAGCACATAAATTGCATCCGAATTTAATACAAATGGCACAATGCCGACTTATGTACAAGAGGACTGACACTCTCACTTTCTATGATTTGAACCTCTGATGTGAGTCCAGTTTTAGATTCCGATGCTTCACTTCAGGTTTACTGTATACCTTGCACCACCTTATTGACGATGAAACACAGAAATTGCATCGGAATTTAATACAAAAGGCACAATGCCGACTTAAGTAAAAGAGGACTGACACTCTAACTTTGTATAATTTGAACCTCTCCTGTGAGTCCAGTTTTAGATTCCGATGCTTCACTTCAGGTTTACTGTATCCCTTGGATCTTCTTATTGACGATGAAACACAGAAATTGCATCCGAATGTAATACGAAAGGCACAATGCCGACTTAAGTAAAAGAGGACTGACACTTTAACACACTATGATTTGAACCTCTCCCTTGAGTCCAGTATTAGGTTCAGTTGCTTCACTTAAGGTTTACTGTATCCCTTGGACCTTCTTATTGACGATGAAACACAGAAATTGCATCCGAATTTAATACAAAAGGCACAATACCGACTCAAGTACAAGAGGAGTGACACTCTAACTCCCTATGATTTGAAGCTCTCCTGTAAGTCCAGTTTTAGATTCTGATGCTTCACTTCAGGTTTACTGTATCCCTTGGACCTTCTTATTGACGATGAAACACAGAATTGGCATCCGAATTTAATACAAAAGACACAATACCGACTTAAGTGGAATAGGACTGACACTCTCACATTCTATGATTTGAACCTCTCCTGTGAGTCCAGTCATAGATTCCGATGCTTCACTTCAGGTTTACTGTATACCTAGCACCTTCTTGTTGACGATGTAACACAGAGTTTGCATCCGAATTTAACACAAAAGGCACAATGCCGACTCAAGTACATGAGGACTGACAACCTAACTTTCTATGAATTGAACCTCTCCTGTGAGTCCAGTTTTAGATTTCGATGCTTCACTTCAGGTTTACTGTATCCCTTGGACGTTCTTATTGACGATAAAACACAGAAATTGGAGCGGAATTAAGTTCAAAAGGCACAATGCCGACATAAGTGCAAGAGGACTGACACTCTAACTTTCTGTGATTTGAACCTCTCCTGTGAGTCCAGTTTTAGATTCCGATGATTCACTTCTGGTTTCCTGTATCCCTTGGACCTTCTTATTGCCAATGAAACACAGAGGTTGCATCCGAATTTAATACAAAAGGCACAATGCCGACTTAAGTACAAGAGGACTGACACTCTAACTTTCTATGATTTGAACCTCTTGTGTGAGTCTAGTTTTAGATTCCGATGCTTCACTTCACGTTTACTGTATACCTTGCACCATTTTATCGACGATGAAACACAGAAATTGCATCTGAATTTAATACAAATGGCACAATACCGACTTAAGTACAAGAGGAGTGACACTCTAACTCCCTATGATTTGAACCTCTCCTGTGAGTCCAGTCTCAGATTCCGATGCTTCACTTCAGGTTTACTGTATACCTAGCACCTTGTTGTTGACGATCAAGCACTGAAATTGCATCCGAATTTAATACAAAGGGCACAATGCCGACTCAAGTACAAGAGGACTGACACTCTCACTTTCTATGATTTGAACCTATTCTGTGAGTGCAGTTTTTAATTCCGATGCTTCACTTCAGGTTTACTGTATACCTTGCACCTTCTTATTGACGATGAAACACAGAAATTTCTTCCGAATTTAATAGAAAAGGCACATTGCCGACTTTAGTACAAGAGGACTGACACTCTCACTTTCCATGTTTTGAACCTACCCTGTGAGTCCAGTTTTAGATTCAGATGCTTCACTTCAGGTTTACTGTTTCCCTTGGACATTCGTATTGACGATGAAACACAGAAATTGCATCTGAATTTAATACAAAAGGCACAATGCCGACTCAAGTACAAGAGGACTGACACTCTAACTTTCTGTGATTTGAACCTCTCCTGTGAGTCCAGTTTCAGATTCCGATGCTTCACTTCAGGTTTACTGTATACCTTGCACCTTCTTATTGACGATGAAATACAGAAATTGCATCGGAATTAAATTCAAAAGGCACAATGCCGACTTGAGTACAAAAGGACTAACACTCTCACTTTCTATGATTTGTACCTCTCCTGTGAGTCCAGTTTTAGATTCCGATGCTTCACTTCATGTTTACTGTATACCTTGCACCTTCTTATTGACGATGAAACACAGAAATTGCAACCGCATTTAATACAGAAGCACAATGTCGACTTAAGTACAAGAGGACTGACACTCTCACTTTCTACGATTTGAACATATCCTGTGAGTCCAGTTGTAGATTCCGATGCTTCACTTCAAGATTACTGAATACCTTGCACCTTCTTATTGACGATGAAACACAGAAATTGCATCCGAGTTTAATTCAATAGGCACAATGCTGACTTAAGTACAAGAGGACTGACGCTCTCATTTTCTATGATTTGAACCTCTCCTGTGAGTCCAGTTTTAGATTCCGATGCTTCACATCAAGTATACTGTATCCCTTGGACCTTCTAATTGACGATGAAACACAGAACTTGCATCCAAATTTAGAACAAAAGGCACATGCCGACTTAAGTACAAGAGGACTGACATTCTAACTTTCTATGATATGAACCTCTCCTGTGAGTCCAGTTTTAGATTCCGATGCTTCACTTCAGGTTTACTGTATCCCTTGGACATTCTTATTGACGATGAAGCACATAAATTGCATCCGAATTTAATACAAATGGCACAATGCCGACTTATGTACAAGAGGACTGACACTCTCACTTTCTATGATTTGACCTCTGATGTGAGTCCAGTTTTAGATTCCGATGCTTCACTTCAGGTTTACTGTAAACCTTGCACCACCTTATTGACGATGAAACACAGAAATTGCATCGGAATTTAATACAAAAGGCACAATGCCGACTTAAGTAAAAGAGGACTGACACTCTAACTTTGTATAATTTGAACCTCTCCTGTGAGTCCAGTTTTAGATTCCGATGCTTCACTTCAGGTTTACTGTATCCCTTGGATCTTCTTATTGACGATGAAACACAGAAATTGCATCCGAATGTAATACGAAAGGCACAATGCCGACTTAAGTAAAAGAGGACTGACACTTTAACACACTATGATTTGAACCTCTCCCTTGAGTCCAGTATTAGGTTCAGTTGCTTCACTTAAGGTTTACTGTATCCCTTGGACCTTCTTATTGACGATGAAACACAGAAATTGCATCCGAATTTAATACAAAAGGCACAATACCGACTCAAGTACAAGAGGAGTGACACTCTAACTCCCTATGATTTGAAGCTCTCCTGTAAGTCCAGTTTTAGATTCTGATGCTTCACTTCAGGTTTACTGTATCCCTTGGACCTTCTTATTGACGATGAAACACAGAATTGGCATCCGAATTTAATACAAAAGACACAATACCGACTTAAGTGGAATAGGACTGACACTCTCACATTCTATGATTTGAACCTCTCCTGTGAGTCCAGTCATAGATTCCGATGCTTCACTTCAGGTTTACTGTATACCTAGCACCTTCTTGTTGACGATGTAACACAGAGTTTGCATCCGAATTTAACACAAAAGGCACAATGCCGACTCAAGTACATGAGGACTGACAACCTAACTTTCTATGAATTGAACCTCTCCTGTGAGTCCAGTTTTAGATTTCGATGCTTCACTTCAGGTTTACTGTATCCCTTGGACGTTCTTATTGACGATAAAACACAGAAATTGGAGCGGAATTAAGTTCAAAAGGCACAATGCCGACATAAGTGCAAGAGGACTGACACTCTAACTTTCTGTGATTTGAACCTCTCCTGTGAGTCCAGTTTTAGATTCCGATGATTCACTTCTGGTTTCCTGTATCCCTTGGACCTTCTTATTGCCAATGAAACACAGAGGTTGCATCCGAATTTAATACAAAAGGCACAATGCCGACTTAAGTACAAGAGGACTGACACTCTAACTTTCTATGATTTGAACCTCTTGTGTGAGTCTAGTTTTAGATTCCGATGCTTCACTTCACGTTTACTGTATACCTTGCACCATTTTATCGACGATGAAACACAGAAATTGCATCTGAATTTAATACAAATGGCACAATACCGACTTAAGTACAAGAGGAGTGACACTCTAACTCCCTATGATTTGAACCTCTCCTGTGAGTCCAGTCTCAGATTCCGATGCTTCACTTCAGGTTTTCTGTATACCTAGCACCTTGTTGTTGACGATCAAGCACTGAAATTGCATCCGAATTTAATACAAAGGGCACAATGCCGACTCAAGTACAAGAGGACTGACACTCTCACTTTCTATGATTTGAACCTATTCTGTGAGTGCAGTTTTTAATTCCGATGCTTCACTTCAGGTTTACTGTATACCTTGCACCTTCTTATTGACGATGAAACACAGAAATTTCTTCCGAATTTAATAGAAAAGGCACATTGCCGACTTTAGTACAAGAGGACTGACACTCTCACTTTCCATGTTTTGAACCTCCCCTGTGAGTCCAGTTTTAGATTCAGATGCTTCACTTCAGGTTTACTGTTTCCCTTGGACATTCGTATTGACGATGAAACACAGAAATTGCATCTGAATTTAATACAAAAGGCACAATGCCGACTCAAGTACAAGAGGACTGACACTCTAACTTTCTATGATTTGAACCTCTCCTGTGAGTCCAGTTTCAGATTCCGATGCTTCACTTCAGGTTTACTGTATACCTTGCACCTTCTTATTGACGATGAAATACAGAAATTGCATCGGAATTAAATTCAAAAGGCACAATGACGACTTGAGTACAAGAGGACTAACACTCTCACTTTCTATGATTTGTACCTCTCCTGTGAGTCCAGTTTTAGATTCCGATGCTTCACTTCAGGTTTACTGTATACCTTGCACCTTCTTATTGACGATGAAACACAGAAATTGCAACCGCATTTAATACAGAAGCACAATGCCGACTTAAGTACAAGAGGACTGACACTCTCACTTTCTACGATTTGAACCTATCCTGTGAGTCCAGTTGTAGATTCCGATGCTTCACTTCAAGATTACTGAATACCTTGCACCTTCTTATTGACGATGAAACACAGAAATTGCATCCGAGTTTAATTCAATAGGCACAATGCTGACTTAAGTACAAGAGGACTGACGCTCTCATTTTCTATGATTTGAACCTCTCCTGTGAGTCCAGTTTTAGATTCCGATGCTTCACATCAAGTATACTGTATCCCTTGGACCTTCTAATTGACGATAAAACACAGAACTTGCATCCAAATTTAGAACAAAAGGCACATGCCGACTTAAGTACAAAAGGACTGACATTCTAACTTTCTATGATATGAACCTCTCCTGTGAGTCCAGTTTTAGATTCCGATGCTTCACTTCAGGTTTACTGTATCCCTTGGACATTCTTATTGACGATGAAGCACAGAAATAGCATCCGAATTTAATACAAATGGCACAATGCCGACTTATGTACAAGAGGACTGACACTCTCACTTTCTATGATTTGAACCTCTGATGTGAGTCCAGTTTTAGATTCCGAAGCTTCACTTCAGGTTTACTGTATACCTTGCACCACCTTATTGACGATGAAACACAGAAATTGCATCGGAATTTAATACAAAAGGCACAATGCCGACTTAAGTGCAAGAGGACTGACTCTCTAACTTTCTATGATTTGAACCTCTCCTGTGAGTCTACTTTTAGATTCCAATGCTTCACTTCAGGTTTACTGTATCCCTTGGACCTTCTTATTGACGATGAAACACAGAAATTGCATCCGAATTTAATACAAAAGGCACAATGCCGACTCAAGTACAAGAGGAATGACACTCTCACTTTCTATGATTTGAACCTCTCCTGTGAGTGCAGTTTTGGATTCCGATGCGTCACTTCAGGCTTACTGTATACTTTGCACCTTCTTATTGACGATGAAACACAGAAATTTCATCCGAATTTAATACAAAAGGCACAATGCCGACTTTAGTACAAGAGGACTGACACTCTCACTTTCTACGATTTGAACCTCTCCAGTGAGTCCAGTTTTAGATTCAGATGCTTCACTTCAGGCTTACTGTATCCCTTGGACATTCTTATTGACGAGGAAACACAGAAATAGCATCCGAATTTAATACAAAAGGCACAATGGCGACTTAAGTACAAGAGGACTGACACTCTCACTTTCTATTATTTGAACCTCTCCTGTGAGTCCTGTTTTTAGTTCCGATGCTTCACTTCAGGTTTACTGTATCCCTGGGACCTTCTTATTGACGATGACACACAGAGTTTGCATCCGAATTTAATACAAAAGGCACAATGCCGACTTAAGTACATGAGGACTGACAACCTAACTTTCTATGAATTGAACCTCTCCTGTGAGTCCAGTTTTAGATTTCGATGCTTCACTTCAGGTTTACTGTATCCCTTGGACGTTCTTATTGACGATAAAACACAGAAATTGGAGCGGAATTAAGTTCAAAAGGCACAATGCCGACATAAGTGCAAGAGGACTGACACTCTAACTTTCTGTGATTTGAACCTCTCCTGTGAGTCCAGTTTTAGATTCCGATGATTCACTTCTGGTTTACTGTATCCCTTGGACCTTCTTATTGCCAATGAAACACAGAGGTTGCATCCGAATTTAATACAAAAGGCACAATGCCGACTTAAGTACAAGAGGACTGACACTCTAACTTTCTATGATTTGAACCTCTTGTGTGAGTCTAGTTTTAGATTCCGATGCTTCACTTCACGTTTACTGTATACCTTGCACCATTTTATCGACGATGAAACACAGAAATTGCATCTGAATTTAATACAAATGGCACAATACCGACTTGAGCACAAGAGGAGTGACACTCTAACTCCCTATGATTTGAACCTCTCCTGTGAGTCCAGTCTCAGATTCCGATGCTTCACTTCAGGTTTACTATATACCTAGCACCTTGTTGTTGACGATGAAGCACTGAAATTGCATCCGAATTTAATACAAAGGGCACAATGCCGACTCAAGTACAAGAGGACTGACACTCTCACTTTCTATGATTTGAACCTATTCTGTGAGTGCAGTTTTTAATTCCGATGCTTGACTTCAGGTTTACTGTATACCTTGCACCTTCTTATTGACGATGAAACACAGAAATTTCTTCCGAATTTAATAGAAAAGGCACAATGCCGACTTTAGTACAAGAGGACTGACACTCTCACTTTCCATGTTTTGAACCTCCCCTGTGAGTCCAGTTTTAGATTCAGATGCTTCACTTCAGGTTTACTGTTTCCCTTGGACATTCTTATTGACGATGAAACACAGAAATTGCATCCGAATTTAATACAAAAGGCACAATGCCGACTCAAGTACAAGAGGACTGACACTCTAACTTTCTATGATTTGAACCTGTTCTGTGAGTCCAGTTTCAGATTCCGATGCTTCACTTCAGGTTTACTGTATACCTTGCACCTTCTTATTGACGATGAAATACAGAAATTGCATCGGAATTAAATTCAAAAGGCACAATGCCGACTTGAGTACAAAAGGACTAACACTCTCACTTTCTATGATTTGTACCTCTCCTGTGAGTCCAGTTTTAGATTCCGATGCTTCACTTCATGTTTACTGTATACCTTGCACCTTCTTATTGACGATGAAACACAGAAATTGCAACCGCATTTAATACAGAAGCACAATGCCGACTTAAGTACAAGAGGACTGACACTCTCACTTTCTACGATTTGAACCTATCCTGTGAGTCCAGTTGTAGATTCCGATGCTTCACTTCAAGATTACTGAATACCTTGCACCTTCTTATTGACGATGAAACACAGAAATTGCATCCGAGTTTAATTCAATAGGCACAATGCTGACTTAAGTACAAGAGGACTGACGCTCTCATTTTCTATGATTTGAACCTCTCCTGTGAGTCCAGTTTTAGATTCCGATGCTTCACATCAAGTATACTGTATCCCTTGGACCTTCTAATTGACGATGAAACACAGAACTTGCATCCAAATTTAGAACAAAAGGCACATGCCGACTTAAGTACAAGAGGACTGACATTCTAACTTTCTATGATATGAACCTCTCCTGTGAGTCCAGTTTTAGATTCCGATGCTTCACTTCAGGTTTACTGTATCCCTTGGACATTCTTATTGACGATGAAGCACATAAATTGCATCCGAATTTAATACAAATGGCACAATGCCGACTTATGTACAAGAGGACTGACACTCTCACTTTCTATGATTTGACCTCTGATGTGAGTCCAGTTTTAGATTCCGATGCTTCACTTCAGGTTTACTGTATACCTTGCACCACCTTATTGACGATGAAACACAGAAATTGCATCGGAATTTAATACAAAAGGCACAATGCCGACTTAAGTAAAAGAGGACTGACACTCTAACTTTGTATAATTTGAACCTCTCCTGTGAGTCCAGTTTTAGATTCCGATGCTTCACTTCAGGTTTACTGTATCCCTTGGATCTTCTTATTGACGATGAAACACAGAAATTGCATCCGAATGTAATACGAAAGGCACAATGCCGACTTAAGTAAAAGAGGACTGACACTTTAACACACTATGATTTGAACCTCTCCCTTGAGTCCAGTATTAGGTTCAGTTGCTTCACTTAAGGTTTACTGTATCCCTTGGACCTTCTTATTGACGATGAAACACAGAAATTGCATCCGAATTTAATACAAAAGGCACAATACCGACTCAAGTACAAGAGGAGTGACACTCTAACTCCCTATGATTTGAAGCTCTCCTGTAAGTCCAGTTTTAGATTCTGATGCTTCACTTCAGGTTTACTGTATCCCTTGGACCTTCTTATTGACGATGAAACACAGAATTGGCATCCGAATTTAATACAAAAGACACAATACCGACTTAAGTGGAATAGGACTGACACTCTCACATTCTATGATTTGAACCTCTCCTGTGAGTCCAGTCATAGATTCCGATGCTTCACTTCAGGTTTACTGTATACCTAGCACCTTCTTGTTGACGATGTAACACAGAGTTTGCATCCGAATTTAACACAAAAGGCACAATGCCGACTCAAGTACATGAGGACTGACAACCTAACTTTCTATGAATTGAACCTCTCCTGTGAGTCCAGTTTTAGATTTCGATGCTTCACTTCAGGTTTACTGTATCCCTTGGACGTTCTTATTGACGATAAAACACAGAAATTGGAGCGGAATTAAGTTCAAAAGGCACAATGCCGACATAAGTGCAAGAGGACTGACACTCTAACTTTCTGTGATTTGAACCTCTCCTGTGAGTCCAGTTTTAGATTCCGATGATTCACTTCTGGTTTCCTGTATCCCTTGGACCTTCTTATTGCCAATGAAACACAGAGGTTGCATCCGAATTTAATACAAAAGGCACAATGCCGACTTAAGTACAAGAGGACTGACACTCTAACTTTCTATGATTTGAACCTCTTGTGTGAGTCTAGTTTTAGATTCCGATGCTTCACTTCACGTTTACTGTATACCTTGCACCATTTTATCGACGATGAAACACAGAAATTGCATCTGAATTTAATACAAATGGCACAATACCGACTTAAGTACAAGAGGAGTGACACTCTAACTCCCTATGATTTGAACCTCTCCTGTGAGTCCAGTCTCAGATTCCGATGCTTCACTTCAGGTTTTCTGTATACCTAGCACCTTGTTGTTGACGATCAAGCACTGAAATTGCATCCGAATTTAATACAAAGGGCACAATGCCGACTCAAGTACAAGAGGACTGACACTCTCACTTTCTATGATTTGAACCTATTCTGTGAGTGCAGTTTTTAATTCCGATGCTTCACTTCAGGTTTACTGTATACCTTGCACCTTCTTATTGACGATGAAACACAGAAATTTCTTCCGAATTTAATAGAAAAGGCACATTGCCGACTTTAGTACAAGAGGACTGACACTCTCACTTTCCATGTTTTGAACCTCCCCTGTGAGTCCAGTTTTAGATTCAGATGCTTCACTTCAGGTTTACTGTTTCCCTTGGACATTCGTATTGACGATGAAACACAGAAATTGCATCTGAATTTAATACAAAAGGCACAATGCCGACTCAAGTACAAGAGGACTGACACTCTAACTTTCTATGATTTGAACCTCTCCTGTGAGTCCAGTTTCAGATTCCGATGCTTCACTTCAGGTTTACTGTATACCTTGCACCTTCTTATTGACGATGAAATACAGAAATTGCATCGGAATTAAATTCAAAAGGCACAATGACGACTTGAGTACAAGAGGACTAACACTCTCACTTTCTATGATTTGTACCTCTCCTGTGAGTCCAGTTTTAGATTCCGATGCTTCACTTCAGGTTTACTGTATACCTTGCACCTTCTTATTGACGATGAAACACAGAAATTGCAACCGCATTTAATACAGAAGCACAATGCCGACTTAAGTACAAGAGGACTGACACTCTCACTTTCTACGATTTGAACCTATCCTGTGAGTCCAGTTGTAGATTCCGATGCTTCACTTCAAGATTACTGAATACCTTGCACCTTCTTATTGACGATGAAACACAGAAATTGCATCCGAGTTTAATTCAATAGGCACAATGCTGACTTAAGTACAAGAGGACTGACGCTCTCATTTTCTATGATTTGAACCTCTCCTGTGAGTCCAGTTTTAGATTCCGATGCTTCACATCAAGTATACTGTATCCCTTGGACCTTCTAATTGACGATAAAACACAGAACTTGCATCCAAATTTAGAACAAAAGGCACATGCCGACTTAAGTACAAAAGGACTGACATTCTAACTTTCTATGATATGAACCTCTCCTGTGAGTCCAGTTTTAGATTCCGATGCTTCACTTCAGGTTTACTGTATCCCTTGGACATTCTTATTGACGATGAAGCACAGAAATAGCATCCGAATTTAATACAAATGGCACAATGCCGACTTATGTACAAGAGGACTGACACTCTCACTTTCTATGATTTGAACCTCTGATGTGAGTCCAGTTTTAGATTCCGAAGCTTCACTTCAGGTTTACTGTATACCTTGCACCACCTTATTGACGATGAAACACAGAAATTGCATCGGAATTTAATACAAAAGGCACAATGCCGACTTAAGTGCAAGAGGACTGACTCTCTAACTTTCTATGATTTGAACCTCTCCTGTGAGTCTACTTTTAGATTCCAATGCTTCACTTCAGGTTTACTGTATCCCTTGGACCTTCTTATTGACGATGAAACACAGAAATTGCATCCGAATTTAATACAAAAGGCACAATGCCGACTCAAGTACAAGAGGAATGACACTCTCACTTTCTATGATTTGAACCTCTCCTGTGAGTGCAGTTTTGGATTCCGATGCGTCACTTCAGGCTTACTGTATACTTTGCACCTTCTTATTGACGATGAAACACAGAAATTTCATCCGAATTTAATACAAAAGGCACAATGCCGACTTTAGTACAAGAGGACTGACACTCTCACTTTCTACGATTTGAACCTCTCCAGTGAGTCCAGTTTTAGATTCAGATGCTTCACTTCAGGCTTACTGTATCCCTTGGACATTCTTATTGACGAGGAAACACAGAAATAGCATCCGAATTTAATACAAAAGGCACAATGGCGACTTAAGTACAAGAGGACTGACACTCTCACTTTCTATTATTTGAACCTCTCCTGTGAGTCCTGTTTTTAGTTCCGATGCTTCACTTCAGGTTTACTGTATCCCTGGGACCTTCTTATTGACGATGACACACAGAGTTTGCATCCGAATTTAATACAAAAGGCACAATGCCGACTTAAGTACATGAGGACTGACAACCTAACTTTCTATGAATTGAACCTCTCCTGTGAGTCCAGTTTTAGATTTCGATGCTTCACTTCAGGTTTACTGTATCCCTTGGACGTTCTTATTGACGATAAAACACAGAAATTGGAGCGGAATTAAGTTCAAAAGGCACAATGCCGACATAAGTGCAAGAGGACTGACACTCTAACTTTCTGTGATTTGAACCTCTCCTGTGAGTCCAGTTTTAGATTCCGATGATTCACTTCTGGTTTACTGTATCCCTTGGACCTTCTTATTGCCAATGAAACACAGAGGTTGCATCCGAATTTAATACAAAAGGCACAATGCCGACTTAAGTACAAGAGGACTGACACTCTAACTTTCTATGATTTGAACCTCTTGTGTGAGTCTAGTTTTAGATTCCGATGCTTCACTTCACGTTTACTGTATACCTTGCACCATTTTATCGACGATGAAACACAGAAATTGCATCTGAATTTAATACAAATGGCACAATACCGACTTGAGCACAAGAGGAGTGACACTCTAACTCCCTATGATTTGAACCTCTCCTGTGAGTCCAGTCTCAGATTCCGATGCTTCACTTCAGGTTTACTATATACCTAGCACCTTGTTGTTGACGATGAAGCACTGAAATTGCATCCGAATTTAATACAAAGGGCACAATGCCGACTCAAGTACAAGAGGACTGACACTCTCACTTTCTATGATTTGAACCTATTCTGTGAGTGCAGTTTTTAATTCCGATGCTTGACTTCAGGTTTACTGTATACCTTGCACCTTCTTATTGACGATGAAACACAGAAATTTCTTCCGAATTTAATAGAAAAGGCACAATGCCGACTTTAGTACAAGAGGACTGACACTCTCACTTTCCATGTTTTGAACCTCCCCTGTGAGTCCAGTTTTAGATTCAGATGCTTCACTTCAGGTTTACTGTTTCCCTTGGACATTCTTATTGACGATGAAACACAGAAATTGCATCCGAATTTAATACAAAAGGCACAATGCCGACTCAAGTACAAGAGGACTGACACTCTAACTTTCTATGATTTGAACCTGTTCTGTGAGTCCAGTTTCAGATTCCGATGCTTCACTTCAGGTTTACTGTATACCTTGCACCTTCTTATTGACGATGAAATACAGAAATTGCATCGGAATTAAATTCAAAAGGCACAATGCCGACTTGAGTACAAAAGGACTAACACTCTCACTTTCTATGATTTGTACCTCTCCTGTGAGTCCAGTTTTAGATTCCGATGCTTCACTTCATGTTTACTGTATACCTTGCACCTTCTTATTGACGATGAAACACAGAAATTGCAACCGCATTTAATACAGAAGCACAATGCCGACTTAAGTACAAGAGGACTGACACTCTCACTTTCTACGATTTGAACCTATCCTGTGAGTCCAGTTGTAGATTCCGATGCTTCACTTCAAGATTACTGAATACCTTGCACCTTCTTATTGACGATGAAACACAGAAATTGCATCCGAGTTTAATTCAATAGGCACAATGCTGACTTAAGTACAAGAGGACTGACGCTCTCATTTTCTATGATTTGAACCTCTCCTGTGAGTCCAGTTTTAGATTCCGATGCTTCACATCAAGTATACTGTATCCCTTGGACCTTCTAATTGACGATGAAACACAGAACTTGCATCCAAATTTAGAACAAAAGGCACATGCCGACTTAAGTACAAGAGGACTGACATTCTAACTTTCTATGATATGAACCTCTCCTGTGAGTCCAGTTTTAGATTCCGATGCTTCACTTCAGGTTTACTGTATCCCTTGGACATTCTTATTGACGATGAAGCACATAAATTGCATCCGAATTTAATACAAATGGCACAATGCCGACTTATGTACAAGAGGACTGACACTCTCACTTTCTATGATTTGACCTCTGATGTGAGTCCAGTTTTAGATTCCGATGCTTCACTTCAGGTTTACTGTATACCTTGCACCACCTTATTGACGATGAAACACAGAAATTGCATCGGAATTTAATACAAAAGGCACAATGCCGACTTAAGTAAAAGAGGACTGACACTCTAACTTTGTATAATTTGAACCTCTCCTGTGAGTCCAGTTTTAGATTCCGATGCTTCACTTCAGGTTTACTGTATCCCTTGGATCTTCTTATTGACGATGAAACACAGAAATTGCATCCGAATGTAATACGAAAGGCACAATGCCGACTTAAGTAAAAGAGGACTGACACTTTAACACACTATGATTTGAACCTCTCCCTTGAGTCCAGTATTAGGTTCAGTTGCTTCACTTAAGGTTTACTGTATCCCTTGGACCTTCTTATTGACGATGAAACACAGAAATTGCATCCGAATTTAATACAAAAGGCACAATACCGACTCAAGTACAAGAGGAGTGACACTCTAACTCCCTATGATTTGAAGCTCTCCTGTAAGTCCAGTTTTAGATTCTGATGCTTCACTTCAGGTTTACTGTATCCCTTGGACCTTCTTATTGACGATGAAACACAGAATTGGCATCCGAATTTAATACAAAAGACACAATACCGACTTAAGTGGAATAGGACTGACACTCTCACATTCTATGATTTGAACCTCTCCTGTGAGTCCAGTCATAGATTCCGATGCTTCACTTCAGGTTTACTGTATACCTAGCACCTTCTTGTTGACGATGTAACACAGAGTTTGCATCCGAATTTAACACAAAAGGCACAATGCCGACTCAAGTACATGAGGACTGACAACCTAACTTTCTATGAATTGAACCTCTCCTGTGAGTCCAGTTTTAGATTTCGATGCTTCACTTCAGGTTTACTGTATCCCTTGGACGTTCTTATTGACGATAAAACACAGAAATTGGAGCGGAATTAAGTTCAAAAGGCACAATGCCGACATAAGTGCAAGAGGACTGACACTCTAACTTTCTGTGATTTGAACCTCTCCTGTGAGTCCAGTTTTAGATTCCGATGATTCACTTCTGGTTTCCTGTATCCCTTGGACCTTCTTATTGCCAATGAAACACAGAGGTTGCATCCGAATTTAATACAAAAGGCACAATGCCGACTTAAGTACAAGAGGACTGACACTCTAACTTTCTATGATTTGAACCTCTTGTGTGAGTCTAGTTTTAGATTCCGATGCTTCACTTCACGTTTACTGTATACCTTGCACCATTTTATCGACGATGAAACACAGAAATTGCATCTGAATTTAATACAAATGGCACAATACCGACTTAAGTACAAGAGGAGTGACACTCTAACTCCCTATGATTTGAACCTCTCCTGTGAGTCCAGTCTCAGATTCCGATGCTTCACTTCAGGTTTTCTGTATACCTAGCACCTTGTTGTTGACGATCAAGCACTGAAATTGCATCCGAATTTAATACAAAGGGCACAATGCCGACTCAAGTACAAGAGGACTGACACTCTCACTTTCTATGATTTGAACCTATTCTGTGAGTGCAGTTTTTAATTCCGATGCTTCACTTCAGGTTTACTGTATACCTTGCACCTTCTTATTGACGATGAAACACAGAAATTTCTTCCGAATTTAATAGAAAAGGCACATTGCCGACTTTAGTACAAGAGGACTGACACTCTCACTTTCCATGTTTTGAACCTCCCCTGTGAGTCCAGTTTTAGATTCAGATGCTTCACTTCAGGTTTACTGTTTCCCTTGGACATTCGTATTGACGATGAAACACAGAAATTGCATCTGAATTTAATACAAAAGGCACAATGCCGACTCAAGTACAAGAGGACTGACACTCTAACTTTCTATGATTTGAACCTCTCCTGTGAGTCCAGTTTCAGATTCCGATGCTTCACTTCAGGTTTACTGTATACCTTGCACCTTCTTATTGACGATGAAATACAGAAATTGCATCGGAATTAAATTCAAAAGGCACAATGACGACTTGAGTACAAGAGGACTAACACTCTCACTTTCTATGATTTGTACCTCTCCTGTGAGTCCAGTTTTAGATTCCGATGCTTCACTTCAGGTTTACTGTATACCTTGCACCTTCTTATTGACGATGAAACACAGAAATTGCAACCGCATTTAATACAGAAGCACAATGCCGACTTAAGTACAAGAGGACTGACACTCTCACTTTCTACGATTTGAACCTATCCTGTGAGTCCAGTTGTAGATTCCGATGCTTCACTTCAAGATTACTGAATACCTTGCACCTTCTTATTGACGATGAAACACAGAAATTGCATCCGAGTTTAATTCAATAGGCACAATGCTGACTTAAGTACAAGAGGACTGACGCTCTCATTTTCTATGATTTGAACCTCTCCTGTGAGTCCAGTTTTAGATTCCGATGCTTCACATCAAGTATACTGTATCCCTTGGACCTTCTAATTGACGATAAAACACAGAACTTGCATCCAAATTTAGAACAAAAGGCACATGCCGACTTAAGTACAAAAGGACTGACATTCTAACTTTCTATGATATGAACCTCTCCTGTGAGTCCAGTTTTAGATTCCGATGCTTCACTTCAGGTTTACTGTATCCCTTGGACATTCTTATTGACGATGAAGCACAGAAATAGCATCCGAATTTAATACAAATGGCACAATGCCGACTTATGTACAAGAGGACTGACACTCTCACTTTCTATGATTTGAACCTCTGATGTGAGTCCAGTTTTAGATTCCGAAGCTTCACTTCAGGTTTACTGTATACCTTGCACCACCTTATTGACGATGAAACACAGAAATTGCATCGGAATTTAATACAAAAGGCACAATGCCGACTTAAGTGCAAGAGGACTGACTCTCTAACTTTCTATGATTTGAACCTCTCCTGTGAGTCTACTTTTAGATTCCAATGCTTCACTTCAGGTTTACAGTATCCCTTGGACCTTCTTATTGACGATGAAACACAGAAATTGCATCCGAATTTAATACAAAAGGCACAATGCCGACTCAAGTACAAGAGGAATGACACTCTCACTTTCTATGATTTGAACCTCTCCTGTGAGTGCAGTTTTGGATTCCGATGCGTCACTTCAGGCTTACTGTATACTTTGCACCTTCTTATTGACGATGAAACACAGAAATTTCATCCGAATTTAATACAAAAGGCACAATGCCGACTTTAGTACAAGAGGGCTGACACTCTCACTTTCATGATTTGAACCTGACCTGTGAGTCCAGTTTTAGATTCCGATCCTTCACTTCAGGTTTACTGTATCCCTTGGACCTTCTTATTGACGATGAAACACAGAAATTGCATCCGAATTTAATACAAAAGGCACAATGCCGACTCAAGTACAAGAGGAATGACACTCTCACTTTCTATGATTTGAACCTCTCCTGTGAGTGCAGTTTTGGATTCCGATGCGTCACTTCAGGCTTACTGTATACTTTGCACCTTCTTATTGACGATGAAACACAGAAATTTCATCCGAATTTAATACAAAAGGCACAATGCCGACTTTAGTACAAGAGGACTGACACTCTCACTTTCTACGATTTGAACCTCTCCAGTGAGTCCAGTTTTAGATTCAGATGCTTCACTTCAGGCTTACTGTATCCCTTGGACATTCTTATTGACGAGGAAACACAGAAATAGCATCCGAATTTAATACAAAAGGCACAATGGCGACTTAAGTACAAGAGGACTGACACTCTCACTTTCTATTATTTGAACCTCTCCTGTGAGTCCTGTTTTTAGTTCCGATGCTTCACTTCAGGTTTACTGTATCCCTGGGACCTTCTTATTGACGATGACACACAGAGTTTGCATCCGAATTTAATACAAAAGGCACAATGCCGACTTAAGTACATGAGGACTGACAACCTAACTTTCTATGAATTGAACCTCTCCTGTGAGTCCAGTTTTAGATTTCGATGCTTCACTTCAGGTTTACTGTATCCCTTGGACGTTCTTATTGACGATAAAACACAGAAATTGGAGCGGAATTAAGTTCAAAAGGCACAATGCCGACATAAGTGCAAGAGGACTGACACTCTAACTTTCTGTGATTTGAACCTCTCCTGTGAGTCCAGTTTTAGATTCCGATGATTCACTTCTGGTTTACTGTATCCCTTGGACCTTCTTATTGCCAATGAAACACAGAGGTTGCATCCGAATTTAATACAAAAGGCACAATGCCGACTTAAGTACAAGAGGACTGACACTCTAACTTTCTATGATTTGAACCTCTTGTGTGAGTCTAGTTTTAGATTCCGATGCTTCACTTCACGTTTACTGTATACCTTGCACCATTTTATCGACGATGAAACACAGAAATTGCATCTGAATTTAATACAAATGGCACAATACCGACTTGAGCACAAGAGGAGTGACACTCTAACTCCCTATGATTTGAACCTCTCCTGTGAGTCCAGTCTCAGATTCCGATGCTTCACTTCAGGTTTACTATATACCTAGCACCTTGTTGTTGACGATGAAGCACTGAAATTGCATCCGAATTTAATACAAAGGGCACAATGCCGACTCAAGTACAAGAGGACTGACACTCTCACTTTCTATGATTTGAACCTATTCTGTGAGTGCAGTTTTTAATTCCGATGCTTGACTTCAGGTTTACTGTATACCTTGCACCTTCTTATTGACGATGAAACACAGAAATTTCTTCCGAATTTAATAGAAAAGGCACAATGCCGACTTTAGTACAAGAGGACTGACACTCTCACTTTCCATGTTTTGAACCTCCCCTGTGAGTCCAGTTTTAGATTCAGATGCTTCACTTCAGGTTTACTGTTTCCCTTGGACATTCTTATTGACGATGAAACACAGAAATTGCATCCGAATTTAATACAAAAGGCACAATGCCGACTCAAGTACAAGAGGACTGACACTCTAACTTTCTATGATTTGAACCTGTTCTGTGAGTCCAGTTTCAGATTCCGATGCTTCACTTCAGGTTTACTGTATACCTTGCACCTTCTTATTGACGATGAAATACAGAAATTGCATCGGAATTAAATTCAAAAGGCACAATGCCGACTTGAGTACAAGAGGACTAACACTCTCACTTTCTATGATTTGTACCTCTCCTGTGAGTCCAGTTTTAGATTCCGATGCTTCACTTCAGGTTTACTGTATACCTTGCACCTTCTTATTGACGATGAAACACAGAAATTGCAACCACATTTAATACAGAAGCACAATGCCGACTTAAGTACAAGAGGACTGACACTCTGACTTTCTACGATTTGAACCTATCCTGTGAGTCCAGTTGTAGATTCCGATGCTTCACTTCAAGATTACTGAATACCTTGCACCTTCTTATTGACGATGAAACACAGAAATTGCATCCGAGTTTAATTCAATAGGCACAATGCTGACTTAAGTACAAGAGGACTGACGCTCTCATTTTCTATGATTTGAACCTCTCCTGTGAGTCCAGTTTTAGATTCCGATGCTTCACTTCACGTTTACTGTATCTCTTGGACATTCTTATTGACGATGAAACACAGAAATTGCATCCGAATTTAATACAAAAGGCACAATGGCGACTTAAGTACAAGAGGACTAACACTCTCACTTTCTATGATTTGTACCTCTCCTGTGAGTCCAGTTTTAGATTCCGATGCTTCACTTCAGGTTTACTGTATACCTTGCACCTTCTTATTGACGATGAAACACAGAAATTGCAACCACATTTAATACAGAAGCACAATGCCGACTTAAGTACAAGAGGACTGACACTCTGACTTTCTACGATTTGAACCTATCCTGTGAGTCCAGTTATAGATTCTGATGCTTTACTTCAGGTTTACTGTATCCCTTGGACCTTCTTATTGACGATGAAACACAGAATTGGCATCCGAATTTAATACAAAAGGCACAATACCGACTTAAGTACAATAGGACTGACACCCTCACTTTCTATGATTTGAAACTCTAATGTGAGTCCAGTCTTAGATTCCGATGCCTCACTTCAGGTTTACTGTATACCTAGCACCTTCTTGTTGACGATGAAACACAGAGTTTGCATCCGAATTTAACACAAAAGGCACAATGACGACTTAAGTGCAAGGGGACTGACACTCTCACTTTCTATGATTTGAACCTCTCCTGTGAGACCAGTTTTTAATTCCGATGCTTCACTTCAGGTTTACTGTATACCTTGCACCTTTTTATTGACGATGAAACACAGAAATTTCATCCGATTTTAATACAAAAGGCACAAAGCCGATTTTAGTACAAGATGACCGACACTGTCACTTTCCATGATTTGAACCTCTCCAGTGAGTCCAGTTTTAGATTCCGATGCTTCACTTCAGGTTTACTGTATACCTTCCACCTTCTTATTGACGATGAAACACAGAAATTGCATCGGAATTAAATTCAAAAGGCACAATGCCGACTTAAGTACAAGAGAATTCACACTCTCACTCTCTATGGTTTGAACCTCTCCAGTGAGTCCAGTTTTAGATTCTGATGCTTCACTTCAGGTTTACTGTATCCCTTGGATCTTCGTATTGACGTTGAAACACAGAAATAGCATCCGAATTTAGTACAAAAGGCACAATGCCGACTTAAATACAAGAGGACTGACACTCTCACTTTCTATTATTTGAACCTCTCCTATGAGTCCTGTTTTTAGTTCCGATGCTTCACTTCAGGTTTACTGTATCCCTTGGACCTACTTATTGACGATGAAACACAGAAATTGCATCCGAATTTAATACAAAAGACACAATGCCGATTTAAGTACAAGAGGACTGTCATTCTAACTTTCTATGATTTGAACCTCTTGTGTGAGTCTAGTTTCAGATTCCGATGCTTCACTTCACGTTAACTGTATCCCTTGGACATTCTTATCGACGATGAAACACAGAAATTGCATCCGAATTTAATACAAAAGGCACAATGGCCACTTAAGTACAAGAGGACTGACACTCTAATTTTCTATGATTTGAACCTCTCCTGTGAGTCCAGTTTTAGATTCCGATGCTTCACTTCGGGTTTACTGTATACCTTGCACCTTCTTATTGACGATGAAACACAGAAATTGCATTGGAATTAAATGCAATAGGCACATTGCTGACTTAAGTACAAGAAAACTGACTCTTCTTACTGTCTATGTTTTGAACCATTCATGTGACACTAGTTATGGATTCCGATGCTTCACTTCAGGTTTACTGTATGCCTCTGACCTTCTTAGTGACGACGAAACACAGAATTTGCTTCGGAAGTAAATACAAAAGGCACAATACCGACTTAAGTACAAGAAAACTGACTCTGCTTATTGTCTATGTATTGAACCATTTCTGTGACACTAGTTATAGATTCCGATGCTTCACTTCAGGTTTACTGTATCCCTCTGACCTTCTTATTGTCGATGAAACACAGAAATTGCATTGGAATCAAATACAAAAGGCACAATGCTGACATAAGAACAAGAAAACTGACTCTTCTTACTGTCTATGTTTTGAGCCATTCATGTGACACTAGTTATGGATTCCGATGCTTCACTTCAGGTTTACTGTATCCCTCTGACCTTCTTTTTGACGATGAAACACAGAAATTGCATGGGAATTAAATACAAAAGGCACAATGCCGACTTAAGTACAGGAAAACTGACTCTTCTTACTGTCTATGTTTTGAACCATTCCTGTGACACTAGTTATAGATTCCGATGCTTCACTTCAGGGTTACTGTATCCCTCTGACCTTCCTATTGACGATGAAACACAGAAATTGCATCGGAATTAAATACAAAAGGCACAATGCCGACTTAAGTACAAGAAAACTGACTCTTCTTACTGTCTATGTTTTGAACCATTCCTGTGACACTAGTTATAGATTCCGATGCTTCACTTCAGGTTCACTGTATCCCTCTGACCTTCTTATTGACGATGAAACACCGAAATTGCATCGGAATTAAATAGAAAAGTCACAACGCCGACTTAAGTACAAGAAAACTGACTCTTCTTACTGTCTATGTTTTGAACCATTCCTGTGACACTAGTTATAGATTCCGATGCTTCACTTCAGGTTTACTGTATCCCTTCGACCTTCTTATAGACGATGAAACATAGAAATTGCATCGGAATTAAATAGAAAAGGCATAAGATCCGACTTCAGTACAAGAAAACTGACTCTACTTACTGTCTATGATTTGAACCATTCCTGTGACACTAGTTATAGATTCCGATGCTTCATTTCAGGTTTACTGTATCCCTCTGCCCTTCTTATTGGCGATGAATCACAGAAATTACATCGGAATTAAATATAAAAAGCACAATGCCGATTTAAGTACAAGAAAACTGACTCTTCTTACTGTCTATGATTTGAACCATTACTGTGACACTAGTTATAGATTCCGATGCTTCACTTCAGGTTCACTGTATCCCTCTGACCTTCTTTTTGACGATGAAACACAGAAATTGCATCGGAATTAAATACAAAAGGCACAATTCCGACTTAACTACAAGAAAACTGACTCTTCTTACTGTCCATGTTTTGAACCATTCCTGTGACACTTGTTATAGATTCCGATGCTTCACTTCAGTTTTACTGTATGCCTCTGACCTTCTTATTGACGATGAAACACAGAAATTGCATCGGAATTAAATACAAACATCACAATGTCGACTTAAGTACAAGAAAACTGACTCTTTTTACTGTCGATGGATTGAACCATTCCTGTGACACAAGTTATAGTTTCCGATGCTTCACTTTAGGTTTACTGTATCCCTCTGACCTTCTTATTGGCGATGAAAATCAGATATTGCATCGGAAATAAATACAAAGGGCACAATGCCGACATAATTACAAGAAAAATGACTCTTCTTACTGTCTATGTTTTGAACCATACCTGTGACACTAGTTATTGATTCCGATGCTTCACTTCAGGTTTACTGTATCCCTCTGACCTTCTAATTGACGATGAAACACAGAAATTACATCGGAATTAGATATAAAAGGCACAATGCCGATTTAAGTACAAGAAAACTGACTCTTCTCACTGTCTATGTTTTGAACCATTCCTGTGACACTAGTAATAGATTCCGATGTTTCACTTCAGGTTCACTGTATGCCTCTGATTTTCTTATTGACTGTGAAACACTGAAATTGTATCGGAATTAAATACAAAAGGCACAATGCCCACTTAAGTACAAGAAAACTGACTCTTGTTACTGTCTATGTTTTGAACCATTCCTGTGACACTAGTTATTGATTCCGATGCTTCACTTCCGGTTTACTGTATCCCTCCGACCGTCTTATTGACGATGAAACACAGAAATTGCATCGGAATTAAATAGAAAAGTCACAATGCCGACTTAAGTACAAGAAAACTAACTCTTCGAACTGTCTATGTTTGAACCATTCCTGTTACACTAGTTATAGATTCCGATGCTTCACTTCAGCTTTACTGTATCGCTCTGACCTTCCTATTGACGATGAAACGCAGAAATAGCATCGGAATTAAATAGAAAAGGCACAATGCCGACCTAAGTACAAGAAAACTAACTCTTCTTAATGTCTATGTTTTGAACCATTCCTGTGACACTAGTTATTGATTCCGATGCTTCACTTCCGGTTTACTGTATCCCTCCGACCGTCTTATGGACGATGAAGCACAGAAATTGCATCGGAATTAAATAGAAAAGTCACAATGCCGACTTAAGTACAAGAAAACTAACTCTTCTAACTGTCTATGTTTGAACCATTCCTGTTACACTAGTTATAGATTCCGATGCTTCACTTCAGCTTTACTGTATCCCTCTGACCTTCGTATTGACGATGAAACACACAATTTGCAACGGAATTAAATACAATAGGCACAATGCCGACTTAAGTACAAGATAACTGACTCTTCTTACTGTGTAAGATTTGAACCATTCCTGTGACACTAGTTATAGAATCCTATGCTTCACTTCAGGTTTACTGTATCCCTCTGACCTTCTTATTGACGATGAAACACAGAAATTGCATCAGATTTATATACAAAAGGCACAATGCCGACTTAAGGACAAGAAAACTGACTCTTCTTACTGTCTATGTTTGAACCATTCCTGTGATACTAGTCATAGATTCCGATGCTTCACTTCAGGTTTACTGTATCCCTCTGACCTTCTTATTGACGATGAAACACAGAAACTGCATCGGAATTAAATAGAAAAGTCACAATGCCGACTTAAGTACAAGAAAACTGACTCTTCTTACTGTCTATGCCTTGAACCATTCCTGTGACACAAGTTATAGATTCCGATGCTTCACTTTAGGTTTACTGTATCCCGCTGACCATCTTCTTGACGATGAAAAACAGATATTGCATCCGAAATAAATACAAAAGGCCCAATGCCGACTTAATTACAAGAAAAATGACTCTTCTTACTGTCTATGTTTTGAACCATACCTGTGACACTAGTTACAGATTCCGATGCTTCACTTCAGGTTTACTGTATACCTCTGACCTCCTTATTGACGATGAATCACAGAAATTGCATCGGAATTACATACAAAAGGCACAATGCTGACTTAAGTACAAGAAAAATGACTCTTCTTACGGTCTATGTTTTGAACCATTCATGTGACACTAGTTATAGATTCCGATGCTTCACTTCAAGTTTACTGTATCCCTCTGACCTTCCTATTGACGATGAAACACAGAAATTGCATTGGAATTAAATACAAAAGGCACAATGCTGACTTAAGTACAAGAAAACTGACTCTTCTTACTGTCTATGTTTTGATCCATTCATGTGACACTAGTTATGGATTCCGATGCTTCACTTCAGGTTAACTGTATCCCTCTGACCTTCTTTTTGACGATGAAACACAGAAATTGCATCGGAATTAAATACAAAAGGCACAATGCCGACTTAAGTACAAGAAAACTGACTCTTCTTACTGTCTATGTTTTGATCCATTCCTGTGACACTAGTGATGGATTCCGATGGTTCACTTCAGGGTTACTGTATCCCTCTGACCTACTTATTGACGATGAAACACAGAAATTGCATCGGAATTAAATACAAAAGGCACAATGCCGACTTAAGTACAAGAAAACTGACTCTTCTTACTGTCTATGCTTTGAACCATTCCTGTGACACTAGTTATAGATGCCGATGCTTCACTTCAGGTTCACTGTATCCCTCTGACCTTCTTATTGACGATGAAACACCGAAATTGCATCGGAATTAAATACAAAAGGCGCAATGCCGACTTAAGTACAAGAAAACTGCCTCTTCTTACTGTCAATGTTTTGAACAATTTATGTGACACTCGTTATAGATTCCGATGTTTTACTTCAGGTTTACTGTATCCCTCTGACCTTCTTATTGACGATGAAACACAGAAATTGCTTCGGAATTAAATACAAAAGGCACAATGCCGACTTAAGTACAAGATAACTGACTCTTCTTGCTGTCAATATTTTGAACCATTCCTGTGACACTAGTTATAGATTCCGATGCTTCACTTCAGGTTTACTGTATCCCTTCGACGTTCTTATAGACGATAATACATAGAAATTGCATCGGAATTAAATAGAAAAGGCACAAGGCCGACTTCAGAACAAGAAAACTGACTCCTCTTACTGTCTATGTTTTGAACCATTACTGTGACACTAGTTATAGATTCCGATGCTTCACTTCAGGTTCACTGTATCCCTCTGACCTTCTTTTTGACGATGAAACAAAGAAATTGCATCGGAATGAAATACAAAAGTCACAATTCCGACTTAAGTACGATAAAACTGACTCTTCTTACTGTCTATGTTTTGAACCATTCCTGTGACACTAGTTATAGATTCCGTTGCTTCACTTCAGGTTTACTGTATCCCTCCGACCTTTTATAGACGATGAAACATAGAAATTGGATAGGAATTAAATAGAAAAGGCACAATGCCGACTTAAGTACAAGTAAACTGACTCCTCTTACTGTCTATGTTTTGAGCCATTCCTGTGACACTAGTTATAGATTCCGATGCTCCACTTCAGGTTTACTGTATCCCTCTGACCTTCTTATTGATGATGAAACACTGAAATTGCATCGGAATTAAATACAAAATGCACAGTGCCGACTTAAGTACAAGAAAACTGACTCTTCTTACTGTCTATTTTTGAACCATTCCTGTGACACTTGTTATAGATTCCGATGCTTCACTTCAGTTTTACTGTATGCCTCTGAACTTCTTATTGTCGATGAAACACAGAAATTGCATCGGAAATAAATACAAACATCACAATGCCGACTTAAGTACAAGAAAACTGACTCTTCTTACTGTCTATGTTTTGAACCATTCCTGTGACACTAGTTATAGATTCTGATGCTTCACTTCAGGTTTACTGTATCCCTCTGACCTTCTTATTGACGATGAAACACAGATATTGCATCGGAATTAAATAGAAAAGTCACAATGCCGACTTAAGTACAAGGAAACTGACTCTTCCTACTGTCTATGTCTTGAACCATTCCTGTGACACAAGTTATAGATTCCGATGCTTCACTTCAGGTTTACTGTATCCCTCTGACCTTCTTATTGTCGATGAAACACAGATATTACATCGGAATTAGATATAAAAGGCACAATGCCGATTTAAGTACAGGAAAACTGACTCTTCTTACTGTCTATGTTTTGAACCATTACTGTGACACTAGTTATAGATTCCGATCCTTCACTTCAGGTTCACTGTATCCCTCTGACCTACTTTTTGACGATGAAGCACAGAAATTGCATCGGAATTAAATACAAGAGGCACAATGCCGACTTCACTACAAGAAGACAGACTCTTCTTTCTGTCTATGTTTTGAACCATTCCTGTGACACTAGTTATAGATTCCGATGCTTCACTTCAGGTTCACTGTATCCCTCTGACCTTCTTATTGACGATGAAACACCGAAATTGCATCGGAATTAAATACAAAGTGCACAACGCCGACTTAAGTACAAGAAAACTGACTCTTCTTACTGTCTATGTTTTGAACCATTTATGTGACACTCGTTATAGATTCCGATGCTTTACTTCAGGTTTACTGTATCCCTCTGACATTCTTATTGACGATGAAACACAGACATTGCATCGGAATTAAATACAAAAGGCACAATGCCGACTTAAGTACAAGATAACTGACTCTTCTTACTGTCAATGCTTTGAACCATTGCTGTGACACTACTTACAGATTCCGATGCTTCCCTTCAGGTTTACTGTATCCCTCCGACCTTCTAATAGACGATGAAACATAGAAATTGCATCGGAATTAAATAGAAAAGGCACAAGGCCGACTTCAGTACAAGAAAACTGACTCTTATTAGTGTCTATGTTTTGAACCATTCCTGTGACACTAGTTATAGATTCCGATGCTTCACTTCAGGTTTACTGTATCCCTCCGACCTTCTTATTGACGATGAAACACAGAAATTGCATCGGAATTAAATACAAACATCACAATGCCGACTTAAGTACAAGAAAACTGACTCTTCTTACTGTCTATGTTTTGAACCATTCCTGTGACACTAGTAATAGATTCCGATGTTTCACTTCAGGTTTACTGTATGCCTCTGACTTTCTTATTGATTGTGAAACACTGAAATTGTATCGGAATTAAATACAAAAGGCACAATGCCGACTTAGGTACAAGAAATCTGACTGTTGTTACTGTCTATGTTTTGAACCATTCCTGGGACACTAGTTATAGATTCCGATGCTTTACGTCAGGTTTACTGTATCCCTCTGACCTTCTTATTGACGATGAAACACAGAAATTGCATCGGAATTAAATACAAAACGCACAATGCCGACTTAAGTACAAGAAAACTGTCTTTTCTTACTGTCTATGTTGTGAACAATTCATGTAACACTCGTTATAGATTCCGTTGCTTTACATCAGGTTTACTGTATCCCTCTGACCTTCTTATTGACGATGAAACACAGAAATTGCTTCGGAATTAAATACAAAAGGCACAATGCCGTCTTAAGTACGAGATAACTGACCCTTCTTACTGTCTGTGGTTTGAACCATTCCTGTTACACTAGTTATAGATTCCGATGCTTCACTTCAGGTTTACTGTATCCCTCTGACCTTTCTATTGACGATGAAACACAGAAATTGTATCGGAATTAAATTGAAAAGGCACAATGCCGACCTAAGTACAAGGAAACTGACTCTTCTTAATGTCTATGTTTTGAACCATTCCTGTGACACTAGTTATTGATTCCGATACTTCACTTCAGGTTTACTGTATCCCTCCGACCTTCTTATTGACGATGAAACACAGAAATTGCATCGGAATGAAATAGAAAAGTCACAATGCCGACTTAAGTACAGGGAAACTAACTCTTCTAACTGTCTATGTTTGAACCATTCCTGTTACACTAGTTATAGATTCCGATGCTTCACTTCAGGTTTACTGTATCGCTCTGACCTTCGTATTGACGATGAAACACACAATTTGCAACGGAATTAAATACAAAATGCACAATGCCGACTTAAGTACAAGAAAATTGACTCTTCTTACTGTCTATGTTTTGAACCATTCCTGTGACACTAGTTACAGATTCCGATGCTTCACTTCAGGTTTACTGTATACCTCTGACCTCCTTATTGACGATGAATCACAGCAATTGCATCGGAATTAAATACAAAAGGCACAATGCTGACTGAAGTACAAGAAAACTGACTCTTCTAACTGTCTATGTTTTGAACCATTCATGTGACACTAGTTATGGATTCCGATGCTTCACTTCAGGTTTACTGTATCCCTCTGACCTTCTTTTTGACGATGAAACACAGAAATTGCAACGGAATTAAATACAAAAAGCACAATGCCGACTTAAGTACAATAAAACTGACTCTCCTTACTGTCTATGCTTTGAACCATTCCTGTGACACTAGTTATAGATTCCGATGCTTCACTTCAGGTTCACTGTATCACTCTGACCTTCTTATTGACGATGAAACACCGAAATTGCATCGGAATTAAATACAAAAGGCACAATGCCGACTTAGGTACAAGAAAACTGACTCTTCTTCCTGTCTATGCTTTGAACCATTCATGTGACACTCGTTATAGATTCCGATGCTTTACTTCAGGTTTACTGTATCCCTTCGACCTTCTTATAGACGATGAAACATGGAAATTGCATCGGAATTAAGTAGAAAAGGCACAAGGCCGACTTAAGTACAAGAAAACTGACTCTTCTTACTGTCTATGTTTTGAACCATTCCTGTGACACTAGTTATAGATTCTGATGCTTCATTTCAGGTTTACTGTATCCCTCTGACCTTCTTATTGACGATGAATCACAGAAATTACATCGGAATTAAATATAAAAGGCACAATGCCGATTTAAGTACAAGAAAACTGACTCTTCTTACTGTCTATGTTTTGAACCATTACTGTGACACTAGTTATAGATTCCGATGCTTCACTTCAGGTTCACTGTACCCCTCTGACCTTCTTTTTGATGATGAAACAAAGCAATTGCATCGGAATTAAATACAAAAGGCACAATTCCGACTTAAGTACAAGAAATCTGACTCTTCTTACTGTCTATGTTTTGAACCATTCCTGTGACACTAGTTATAGATTCCGATGCTTCACTTCAGGTTTACTGTATCCCTCCGACCTTCTTATAGACGATGAAACATAGAAATTGCATCCGAATTAAATACAAAAGGCACAATGCCGACTTAAGTACAAGTACACTGACTCCTCTTACTGTCTATGTTTTGAACCATTCCTGTGACACTAGATATAGATTCCGATGCTCCACTTCAGGTTTACTGTATCCCTTTGACCTTCTTATTGATGATGATCAAACACTGAAATTGCATCGGAATTCAATACAAACTGCACAGTGCCGACTTAAGTACAAGAAAACTGACTCTTCTTACTGTCTATGTTTTGAACCATTCCTGTGACACTAGTGATAGATTCCGATGGTTCACTTCGGGGTTACTGTATCCCTCTGACCTTCTTATTTACGATGAAACACAGAAATTGCTTCGGAATTAAATACAAAAGGCACAATGCCGACTTAAGTACAAGAAAACTGACTCTTCTTACTGTCTATGCTTTGAACCATTCCTGTGACACTAGTTATAGATTCCGATGCTTCACTTCAGGTTCACTGTATCCCTCTGAACTTCTTATTGACGATGAAACACAGAAATTGCATCGGAATGAAATAGAAAAGTCACAATGCCGACTTAAGTACAGGAAAACTAACTCTTCTAACTGTCTATGTTTGAACGATTCCTGTTACACTAGTTATAGATTCCGATGCTTCACTTCAGGTTTACTGTATCGCTCTGACCTTCGTATTGACGATGAAACACACAATTTGCAACGGAATTAAATACAAAATGCACAATGCCGACTTAAGTACAAGAAAATTGACTTTTCTTACTGTCTATGTTTTGAACCATTCCTGTGACACTAGTTATAGATTCCGATGCTTCACTTCAGGTTTACTGTATCCTTCTGAAGTTCTTATTGACGATGAAACACAGAAATTGCATCGGAATTAAATACAATAGGCACAATGCCGACTTAAGTACAAGAAGACTGACTCTTCTTACTGTGTAAGATTTGAACCATTCCTGTGACACTAGTTATAGAAACCTATGCTTCACTTCAGGTTTACTGTATCCCTCTGACCTTCTTATTGACGATGAAACACAGAAATTGCATCAGAATTAAATACAAAAGGCACAATGCCGACTTAAGTACAAGAAAACTGACTCTTCTTACTGTCTATGTTTGAACCATTCCTGTGACACTAGTCATAGATTCCGATGCTTCACTTCAGGTTTACTGTATCCCTCTGACCTTCTTATTGACGATGAAACACAGAAATTGCATCGGAATTAAATAGAAAAGTCACAATGCCGATTTAAGTACAAGAAAACTGACTCTTCTTACTGTCTATGACTTGAACCACTCCTGTGACACAAGTTATAGATTCCGATGCTTCACATTAGGATTACTGTATCCCGCTGACCATCTTCTTGACGATGAAAAACAGATATTGCATCGGAAATAAATACAAAAGTCACAATGCCGACTTAATTACCAGAAAAATGACTCTTCTTACTGTCTATGTTTTGAACCATACCTGTGACACTAGTTACAGATTCCGATGCTTCACTTCAGGTTTACTGTATACCTCTGACCTCCTTATTGACGATGAATCACAGAAATTGCATCGGAATTTAATACAAAAGGCACAATGCTGACTTAAGTACAAGAAAAATGACTCTTCTTACTGTCTATGTTTTGAACCATTCATGTGACACTAGTTATAGATTCCGATGCTTCACTTCAAGTTTACTGTATCCCTCTGACCTTCTTATTGACGATGAAACACAGAAATTGCATTGGAATTAAATACAAAAGGCACAATGCTGACTGAAGTACAAGAAAACTGACTCTTCTAACTGTCTATGTTTTGAACCATTCATGTGACACTAGTTATGGATTCCGATGCTTCACTTCAGGTTTACTGTATCCCTCTGACCTTCTTTTTGACGATGAAACACAGAAATTGCATCGGAATTAAATACAAAAGGCACAATACCGACTTAAGTACAAGAAAACTGACTCTTCTTACTGTCTATGCTTTGAACCATTCCTGTGACACTAGTTATAGATTCCGATGCTTCACTTCAGGTTCACTGTATCCCTCTGACCTTCTTATTGACGATGAAACACCGAAATTCCATCGGAATTATATACAAAAGGCACAATGCCGACTTAAGTACAAGAAAACTGACTCTTCTTCCTGTCTATGTTTTGAACCATTCATGTGACACTCGTTATAGATTCCGATGCTTTACTTCAGGTTTACTGTATCCCTCTGACCTTCTTATTGACGATGAAACACAGAAATTGCATCGGAATTAAATACAAAAGGCACAATGCCGACTTAACTACAAGATAACTGACTCTTCTTACTGTCAATATTTTGAACCATTCCTGTGACACTAGTGATAGATTCCGATGGTTCACTTCGGGGCTACTGTATCCCTCTGACCTTCTTATTGACGATGAAACACAGAAATTGCATCGGAATTAAATACAAAAGGCACAATGTCGACTTAAGTACAAGAAAACTGACTCTTCTTACTGTCTATGCTTTGAACCATTCCTGTGACACTAGTTATAGATTCCGATGCTTCACTTCAGGTTCACTGTATCCCTCTGAACTTCTTATTGACGATGAAACACCGAAATTGCATCGGAATTAAATACAAAAGGCACAATGCCGACTTAAGTACAAGAAAACTGACTCTTCTTACTGTCTATGTTTTGAACCATTCATGTGACACTCGTTATAGATTCCGATGCTTTACTTCAGGTTTACTGTATCCCTTCGACCTTCTTATAGACGATGAAACATGGAAATTGCATCGGAATTAAGTAGAAAAGGCACAAGGCCGACTTAAGTACAAGAAAACTGACTCTTCTTACTGTCTATGTTTTGAACCATTCCTGTGACACTAGTTATAGATTCTGATGCTTCATTTCAGGTTTACTGTATCCCTCTGACCTTCTTATTGACGATGAATCACAGAAATTACATCGGAATTAAATATAAAAGGCACAATGCCGATTTAAGTACAAGGAAACTGACTCTTCTTACTGTCTATGTTTTGAACCATTACTGTGACACTAGTTATAGATTCCGATGCTTCACTTCAGGTTCACTGTACCCCTCTGACCTTCTTTTTGATGATGAAACAAAGTAATTGCATCGGAATTAAATACAAAAGGCACAATTCCGACTTAAGTACAAGAAATCTGACTCTTCTTACTGTCTATGTTTTGAACCATTCCTGTGACACTAGTTATAGATTCCGATGCTTCACTTCAGGTTTACTGTATCCCTCCGACCTTCTTATAGACGATGAAACATAGAAATTGCATCGGAATTAAATACAAAAGGCACAATGCCGACTTAAGTACAAGTACACTGACTCCTCTTACTGTCTATGTTTTGAACCATTCCTGTGACACTAGATATAGATTCCGATGCTCCACTTCAGGTTTACTGTATTCCTTTGACCTTCTTATTGATGATGAAACACTGAAATTGCATCGGAATTAAATACAAAATGCACAGTGCCGACTTAAGTACAAGAAAACTGACTCTTCTTACTGTCTATGTTTTGAACCATTCCTGTGACACTAGTGATAGATTCCGATGGTTCACTTCGGGGTTACTGTATCCCTCTTACCTTCTTATTGACGATGAAACACAGAAATTGCATCGGAATTAAATACAAAAGGCACAATGTCGACTTAAGTACAAGAAAACTGACTCTTCTTACTGTCTATGCTTTGAACCATTCCTGTGACACTAGTTATAGATTCCGATGCTTCACTTCAGGTTCACTGTATCCCTCTGAACTTCTTATTGACGATGAAACACCGAAATTGCATCGGAATTAAATACAAAAGGCACAATGCCGACTTAAGTACAAGAAAACTGACTCTTCTTACTGTCTATGTTTTGAACCATTCATGTGACACTCGTTATAGATTCCGATGCTTTACTTAAGGTTTACTGTATCCCTCTGACCTTCGTATTGACGATGAAACACAGGAATTGCTTCGGAATTAAATACAAAAGGCACAATGCCGACTTAAGTACAAGATAACTGACTCTTCTTACTGTCAATGTTTTAAACCATTCCTGTGACACTAGTTATAGATTCCGATGCTTCACTTCAGGTTTACTGTATCCCTTCGACCTTCTTACAGACGATGAAACATAGAAACTGCATCGGAATTAAATAGAAAAGGCACAAGGCAGACTTCAGTACAAGAAAACTGACTCTTCTTACTGTCTATGTTTTGAACCATTCCTGTGACACTAGTTATAGATTATGATGCTTCATTTCAGGTTTACTGTATCCCTCTGACCTTCTTATTGACGATGAATCACAGAAATTACATCGGAATTAAATATAAAAGGCACAATGCCGACTTAAGTACAAGTACACTGACTCCTCTTACTGTCTATGTTTTGAACCATTCCTGTGACACTAGATATAGATTCCGATGCTCCACTTCAGGTTTACTGTATCCCTTTGACCTTCTTATTGATGATGAAACACTGAAATTGCATCGGAATTAAATACAAACTGCACAGTGCCGACTTAAGTACAAGAAAACTGACTCTTCTTACTGTCTATGTTTTGAACCATTCCTGTGACACTAGTGATAGATTCCGATGGTTCACTTCGGGGTTACTGTATCCCTCTGACCTTCTTATTTACGATGAAACACAGAAATTGCTTCGGAATTAAATACAAAAGGCACAATGCCGACTTAAGTACAAGAAAACTGACTCTTCTTACTGTCTATGCTTTGAACCATTCCTGTGACACTAGTTATAGATTCCGATGCTTCACTTCAGGTTCACTGTATCCCTCTGAACAACTTATTGACGATGAAACACAGAAATTGCATCGGAATGAAATAGAAAAGTCACAATGCCGACTTAAGTACAGGAAAACTAACTCTTCTAACTGTCTATGTTTGAACCATTCCTGTTACACTAGTTATAGATTCCGATGCTTCACTTCAGGTTTACTGTATCGCTCTGACCTTCGTATTGACGATGAAACACACAATTTGCAACGGAATTAAATACAAAATGCACAATGCCGACTTAAGTACAAGAAAATTGACTCTTCTTACTGTCTATGTTTTGAACCATTCCTGTGACACTAGTTATAGATTCCGATGCTTCACTTCATGTTTACTGTATCCTTCTGAAGTTCTTATTGACGATGAAACACAGAAATTGCATCGGAATTAAATACAATAGGCACAATGCCGACTTAAGTACAAGAAGACTGACTCTTCTTACTGTGTAAGATTTGAACCATTCCTGTGACACTAGTTATAGAATCCTATGCTTCACTCCAGGTTTACTGTATCCCACTGACCTTCTTATTGACGATGAAACACAGAAATTGCATCAGAATTAAATACAAAAGGCACAATGCCGACTTAAGTACAAGAAAACTGACTCTTGTTACTGTCTATGTTTGAACCATTCCTGTGACACTAGTCATAGATTCCGATGCTTCACTTCAGATTTACTGTATCCCTCTGACCTTCTTATTGACGATGAAACACAGAAATTGCATCGGAATTAAATAGGAAAGTCACAATGCCGATTTAAGTACAAGAAAACTGACTCTTCTTACTGTCTATGACTTGAACCACTCCTGTGACACAAGTTATAGATTCCGATGCTTCACATTAGGATTACTGTATCCCGCTGACCATCTTCTTGACGATGAAAAACAGATATTGCATCGGAAATAAATACAAAAGTCACAATGCCGACTTAATTACAAGAAAAATGACTCTTCTTACTGTCTATGTTTTGAACCATTCCTGTGACACTAGTGATAGATTCCGATGGTTCACTTCGGGGTTACTGTATCCCTCTGACCTTCTTATTGACGATGAAACACAGAAATTGCATCGGAATTAAATACAAAAGGCACAATGTCGACTTAAGTACAAGAAAACTGACTCTTCTTACTGTCTATGCTTTGAACCATTCCTGTGACACTAGTTATAGATTCCGATGCTTCACTTCAGGTTCACTGTATCTCTCTGAACTTCTTATTGACGATGAAACACCGAAATTGCATCGGAATTAAATACAAAAGGCACAATGCCGACTTAAGTACAAGAAAACTGACAATTCGTACTGTCTATGTTTTGAACCATTCATGTGACACTCGTTATAGATTCCGATGCTTTACTTCAGGTTTACTGTATCCCTCTGACCTTCTTATTGACGATGAAACACAGAAATTGTTTCGGAATTAAATACAAAAGGCACAATGCCGACTTAAGTACAAGATAACTGACTCTTCTTACTGTCAATGTTTTAAACCACTCCTGTGACACTAGTTATAGATTCCGATGCTTCACTTCAGGTTTACTGTATCCCTTCGACCTTCTTACAGACGATGAAACATAGAAATTGCATCGGAATTAAATACAAAAGGCACAAGGCAGACTTCAGTACAAGAAAACTGACTCTTCTTACTGTCTATGTTTTGAACCATTCCTGTGACACTAGTTATAGATTATGATGCTTCATTTCAGGTTTACTGTATCCCTCTGACCTTCTTATTGACGATGAATCACAGAAATTACATCGGAATTAAATATAAAAGGCACAATGCCGATTTAAGTACAAGAAAACTGACTCTTCTTACTGTCTATGTTTTGAACCATTACTGTGACACTAGTTATAGAATCCGATGCTTCACATCAGGTTCACTGTATCCCTCTGACCTTCTTTTTGGTGATGAAACAAAGAAATTGCATCGGAATTAAATACAAAAGGCACAATTCCGACTTAAGTACAAGAAAACTGACTCTTCTTACTGTCTATGTTTTGAACCATTCCTGTGACACTAGTTATAGATTCCGATGCTTCACTTCAGGTTTACTGTATCCCTCCGACCTTCTTATAGACGATGAAACATAGAAATTGCATAGGAATTAAATAGAAAAGTCACAATGCCGCCTTAAGTACAAGTAAACTGACTCCTCTTACTGTCTATGCTTTGAACCATTCCTGTGACACTAGTTATAGATTCCGATGCTCCACTTCAGGTTTACTGTATCCCTCTGACCTTCTTATTGATGATGAAACACTGAAATTGCATCGGAATTAAATACAAGATGCACAGTGCCGACTTAAGTACAAGAAAACTGACTCTTCTTACTGTCTATGTTTTGAACCATTCCTGTGACACTTGTTATAGATTCCGATGCTTCACTTCAGTTTTACTGTATGCCTCCGACCTTCTTATTGACGATGAAACACTGAAATTGCATCGGAATTAAATACAAAATGCACAGTGCCGACTTAAGTACAAGAAAACTGACCCTTCTTACTGTCTATGTTTTGAACCATTCCTGTGACACTAGTTATAGATTCCGATGCTTCACTTCAGGTTTACTGTATCCCTCCGACCTTCTTATAGACGATGAATCGTTGAAATTGCATCGGAATTAAATAGAAGAGGCACAATGCCGCCATAAGTACAAGTAAACTGACCCCTCTTACTGTCTATTTTTGAACCATTCCTGTGACACTAGTTATAGATTCCGTTGCTCCACTTCATGTTTACTGTATCCCTCTTACCTTCTTATTGATGATGAAACACTGAAATTGCATCGGAATTAAATACAAAATGCACAGTGCCGACTTCAGTTCAAGAAAACTGACTCTTCTTACCGTCTATGTTTTGAACCATTCCTGTGACACTTGTTATAGTTTCCGATGCTTCACTTCAGTTTTACTGTATGCCTCTGACCTTCTTATTGACGATGAAACACAGAAATTGCATCGGAATTAAATACAAACATCACAGTGCCGACATAAGTACAAGAAAACTGACTCTTCTTACTGTCTATGTTTTGAACCATTCCTGTGACACTAGTTATAGATTCTGATGCTTCACTTCAGGTTTACTGTATCCCTCTGACCTTCTTATTGACGATGAAACACGGAAATTGCATCGGAATTAAATTGAAAAGTCACAATGCCGACTTAAGTACAAGGAAACTGACTCTTCTTACTGTCTATGTCTTGAACCATTCCTGTGACACAAGTTATAGATTCCGATGCTTCACTTTAGGTTTACTGTATCCCTGTGACCTTCTTATTGGCGATGAAAAACAGATATTGCATCGGAAATAAATACAAAGGGCACAATGCTGACTTAATTACAAGAAAAATGACTCTTCTTACTGTCTATGTTTTGAACCATTCCTGTGACACTACTTACAGATTCCGATGCTTCACTTCAGGTTTACTGTATACCTCAGACCTTCTTATTGACGATGAATCACAGAAATTGCATCGGAATTAAATACAAAAGGCACAATGCTGACTTAAGTACAAGAAAAATGACTCTTCCTACTGTCTATGTTTGAACCATTCATGTGACACTAGTTATAGATTCCGATGCTTCACTTCAAGTATACTGTATCCCTCAGACCTTCTTATTGACGATGAAACACAGAAATTGCATCGGAATTAAATAGAAAAGGCACAAGACCGACTTCAGTACAAGAAAACTGACTCTTCTTACTGTCTATGTTTTGAACCATTCTTGTGACACTAGTTATAGATTCCGATGCTTCACTTCAGGTTTACTGTATCCCTCTGACCTTCTTATAGACGATGTAACAAAGAAATTGCATCGGTCTTAAATACATAGGCGCAATGCCGTCTCAAGAACAAGAATACAGGCTTTTATTACTGTCTATGTTTGAATCATTCCTGTGACACTAGTTATAGGTTCCGATTCTTCACTTCAGGTTTACTGTATCCCTTGGACCTTCTTATTGACGATGAAACACAGAAATTGCATCGGAAGTAATAGAAAAGGCACAATGCCGACTTTACAAGCAGACTGACTCATCTTTCTGTCTATGTTTTGAATCATTCCTTTGACACTAGTTATAGATTCCGATGCTTCACTTCAGGTTTACTGTATCCCTCTGACCTTCTTATTGACGATTAAACACAGAAATTGCATCGGAATTAAATGCAAAAGGCACAATGCCGACTCAAGTACAAGAAGGCTGGCTCTTCTCACTGCCTGTGTTTTGAACCTTTCTTGTGTTACCGGTTTTAGATTCCGATGCTTCACTTCAGGTTTACTATATCCCATGGACCTTTTTATTGACGTCGAAACACAGAAATTGCATCGGAATTAAAGAGAAAAGGCACAATGTTGACTTAAGTACAAGAAAACTGAATCTTCTTACTGCCTATATTTTGAACCATTCCTGTGACACCTGTTATAGATTCCGATGCTTCACTTCAGGTTTACCGTATCCCTCTGACCTTCTTATTGACGATGAAACACAGAAATTGCATCGGAATTAAATACAAAAGGCACTTTGCCGACTCAAGTACAAGAAGACTGGCTCTTCTTACTGTTTACGTTTTGCAGCTTTCCTGTGAGACCGGTTTTAGATTCCAATGCTTCACTTTAGGTTTACTGTATCCCTTCTACCTTCTTATTGACGATGAAACACAGAATTTGAATCAGAATTAAATAGAAAATTCACAATGCTGAGTTAAGTACAAGAAAACTAACTCTTCTTACCGTCTATGATTTGAACCTTTCCTGTGAGACCAGTTTTAGATTCCGATGCTTTACTTCAGGTTTACTGTAACCCTCTGACCTTCGTGTTGATGATGAAACACAGAAATTGCATCGGAATTAAATACAAAAGGCACATTGCCGAATTTAGTACAAGAAGACTGACTCTTCCTACTGTCTATGATTTGAACCACTCCTGTGACACTAGTTATAGATTCCGATGCTTCACTTCGGTTTACTGTATCCCTTGGACTTTCTTATTGACGATGAAACACGAAAATTGCATCGGTATTAAATATAAAAGTCACATTGCCGACTTAAGTGCAAGAAGACTGACTCTTCTTACTGTCTATGTTTTGAACCATTCCTACGACACTAGTTATAGATTGCGATGCTTCACCTCAGGTTTACTGTATCCCTCTGACCTTCTTATTGACGATGAAACACAGAAATTGCAGCGAAATTAATTACAAAAGGCACAATGCCGAATCGAGTTCAAGAAGACTGGCTCTTCTTACTGTCTATGCTTTGAACCTTTCCTGTGAGACCGGTTTTAGATTCCGATGCTTCACTTCCGGTTTACTGTATACCTTGGACCTTCTTACTGACGACAAAACATAGAAATTGCATCGGAATTAAATAGAAAAGGCACACTGCCGACTTAAGCCCAAGAAGACTGACTCTTCTTACTGACTATGTTGTGAACATTTTCTGTGAGACCAGTTTTAGATTCCGGTGTTTCACTATATGTTTACTGTATCCCTCTGATTTTCTTATTGACGATGAAACGCAGAAATTGCATCGGAATTAAATGGAAAAGGCACAATGCCGACTTAAGTACAAGAAAACTGACTCCTCTTACTGTCTATCATTTGAAGCATTCCCGTGACACTAGTTATAGATTCCGATGATTCACTTCAGGTATACTGTATCCCTCTGACCTTCTTATTGACGATGAAACACAGAAATTGCAACGGAAATAAATACAAAAGCACAATGCCGAATTAAGTACAAGAGAACTACTCTTCCTACTGTCTATGATTTGAACCATTCCTGTGACACTAGTTGTAGATTCCGATGCTTCACTTTGGTTTTACTGTATCCCACTGACCATCTTATTGACGATGAAACACAGAAATTGCATCGGAATTAATTACAAAAGGCACAATGCCGACTCATGTACAAGAAGACTGGGTCTTCTTACTGTCTATGTTTTGAACCATTCCTGTGACACTAGTTATAGATTCCGATGCTTCACTTCAGGTTTACTGTATCCCTCTGACCTTCTTATTGACGATGACACACAGAATTTGCATCGGAATTAAATACATAGGCACAATGCCGACTTAAGTACAAGGAGACTGACTCTTCTTACTGTATATGTTTTGAACCATTCCAGTGACACTAGTTATAGATTCCGATCTTCACTTCAGGTTTACTGTATCCCTCTGAAGTTCTTATTGACAATGTAACACAGAAATTGCATCTGAATTAAATACATAGGCACAATGCCGACTACAGTACAAGTAGACTGGCTCTTCTAACTGTCTATGGTTTGAACCAATCCTGTGAGACTAGTTATAGATTCCGATTCTTCACTTCAGGTTTACTGTATCCCTTGCACCTTCTTATTGACGTCGAAACACAGAAATTGCATCGGACTTAAAGATAAAAGGCACAATGTCGACTTAAGTAAAAGAAAACTGATTCTTCTTACTGTCTTTGTTTGAACCATTCTTGTGACACTAGTTACAGATTCCGTTGCTTCACTTCAGGTTTACTGTATCCCTCTGACCTTCTTATTGACGATGAATTACAGAAATTGCATCGGAAATAAATACAAAAGGCACAATGCCGACATAAGTACAAGAAGACTGACTCTTCCTACTGACTATCCTTTGAACATTTCCTGTGAGACCAGTTTTAGATTCAGATGCATCACAATATGTTTACTGTATCCCTTGGACCTTCTTATTGACGATTAAACACAGAGATTGCTTCGGAATGAAATACAAAAGGCACAATGCCGACTTAAGAACAAGAAGACTGACACTTCTTACTGGCTATGTTTTGAACATTTCCTGTCAGACCAGTTTTAGATTCCGATGCCTCACTATATGTTTACTGTATCCCTTGAACCTCCTTATTGACGATTAAACACAGAAATTGCATTGGTATTAAATATAAAAGTCACATTGCCGACTTAAGTACAAGAAGACTGACTCTTCTTACTGTCTATGTTTTGAACCATTCCTGTGACACTAGTTATAGATTAAGATGCTTCACTTCAGGTTTACTGTATCCCTCTGAACTTCTTATTGACGATGATACACAGAAATTGCATCGGAATTAAATAGAAAAGGCACAATGCCGACTTAAGTATAAGAAAACTGACTCTTCTTACTGTCTATATTTTGAAGCATTCCCGTGACACTAGTTATAGTTTCCGATGATTCACTTCAGGTTTGCTGTATCCCTCTGACCTTCTTATTGACGATGAAACACAGAAATTGCATCGGAATTAAATACAAAGGCACAATGCCGTATTAAGTACAAGAGAACTACTCTTCCTACTGTCTATGTTTTGAACCATTCCTGTGACACTAGTTGTACATTCCGATACTTCACTTCGGGTTTACTGTATCCCTCTGACGCGCTTATTGACGATGAAACACAGAAATTGCATCGAAATTAATTACAAAAGGCACAATGCCGATTCGAGTTCAAGAAGACTGGCCCTTCTTACTGTCTACGTTTTGTACCTTTCCTGTGGGACCGGTTTTAGATTCCGATGCTTCACTTCTGGTTTACTGTCTCCCTTGGACCATCTTACCGACGACAAAACACATAAATTGCATCGGAGTTAAATAGAAAAGGCACAATGCCGTCTTAAGTACAGAAAAACTGACTCTTCTTACTGTCTGCGTTTTGAATTATTCTTGTGACGCTAGTTATAGATTCCGAATCTTCACTTCAGGTTTACTGTATCCCTTGGACCTTCTTATTGACGTCGAAAAACAGATATTGCATCGGAATTAAAGAGAAAAGGCACAATGCCGACTTAAGTACAAGAAAACTGACTCTTCTTACTGGCTATGTTTTGAACATTTCCTGTCAGACCAGTTTTAGATTCCGATGCTTCACTATATGTTTACTGTCTCCCTCTGACCTTATTATTGACGATTAAACACAGAACTTGCATCGGTATTAAATATAAAAGTCACATTGCCGACTTAAGGACAAGAAGACAGACTCTTCTTACTGTCTACGTTTTGAACCATTCCTGTGACACTATTTATAGATTCCGATGCTTCACTTCAGGTTTACTGTATCCCTCTGAACTTCTTATTGACGATGAAACACTGAAATTGCATCGGAATTAAATAGAAAAGGCACAATACCGACTTAAGTACAAGAAAACTGACTCTTCTCACTGTCTATGATTTGAAGCATTACCGTGACACTAGTTACAGATTCCGATGATTCACTTGCGGTTTACTGTATCCCTCTGACCTTCTTATTGACGATGAAACACAGAAATTGCATCGGAATTAAATACAAAAGCACAATGCCGAATTAAGTACAAGAGAACTAGTCTTCCTACTGTCTATGTTTTGAACCATTCCTGTGACACTAGTTGTAGATACCGATGCTTCACTTCGGGTTTACTGTATCCCACTGACCTTATTGACGATGAAACACAGAAATTGCATCGGAATTAAATACAAAAGGCACAATGCCGACTCAAGTACAAGAAGACTGGCTCTTCTTACTGTCTATGGTTTGAACCATTAATGTGACACTAGTTATAGACTCCGATGCTTCACTTTAGGATTACTGTATCTCTCTGACCTTCGTATTGACGATGAAACACAGAAATTGCATCAGAATTAAATACATAAACACAATGCCGACTGAAGTCCAAGAAGACTGACTCTTCTTACTGTCTATGTTTTGAACCATTCCCGTGACACGAGTTATAGATTCCGATGCTTTACTTCAGGTTTACTGTAACCCTGTGACCTTCATATTGACGATGAAACACAGAAATTGCATCGGAATTGAATACAAAAGGCACAATGCCGACTCAAGTACAAGAAGACTGGCTCTTCTTACTGTCTATGGTTTGAATCATTAATGTGACAATAGTTATAGATTCCGATGCTTCACTTTAGGTTTACTGTATCTCTCTGACCTTCGTATTGACGATGAAACACAGAAATTGCATCAGAATTTAATACATAGGCACAATGCCGACTGAAGTACAAGAAGACTGACTCTTCTTACTGTCTATGATTTGAACCATTCCCGTGACACTAGTTATAGATTCCGATGCTTTACTTCAGTTTTACTGTAACCCTCTGACCTTCTTATTGACGAAGAAACACAGAAATTGCATCGGAACTAAATACAAGAGGCACAATGCCGAATTAAGTACAAGAAAACTGGCTCTTCTTACTGTCTATGTTTCGAACCATTCCTGTGACACAAGTTACAGATTCCGATGCCTCACTTCAGGTTTACTGTAGCCCTCTGACGTTCTTATTGACGATGGAACACAGAAATTGCATCGGAATTAAATACAAAGGGCACAATGCCGACTTAAGTACATGAAGACTGACTCTTCCTACTGTCTATGCTTTGAACCATTCCTGTGACACTAGTTATAGATTCCGATGCTTCACTTCAGGTTTACTGTATCCCTTGGACCATCTTATTGACGATAAAACACGAGAATTGCATCGGTATTAAATATAGAAGTCACATTGCCGACATAAGTACAAGAAGACTGACACTTCTTACAGTCTATGTTTTGAACCATTCCTGTGACACTAGTTACAGATTGCGATGCTACACGTCAGGTTTACTGTATCCCTCTGACCTTGTTATTGACGATGAAACACAGACATTGCATCGAAATTAATTACAAAAGGCACAATGCCAAATCGAGTTCAAGAAAACTGACTCTTCTTACTGTCTATGTTTTGAACCATTCCTGTGACACAACTTACAGATTCCAATGCATCACTTCAGGTTTACTGTAGCCCTCTAACCTTCTTATTGACGATGAAACACAGAAATTGCATCGGAATTAAATACAAAAATCACAATGCCGACTTAAGTACAAGAAAACTGACTCTTCTTACTGTGTATGTTTTGAACCATTCCTGTGACACTAGTTATAGATTCCGATGCTTCAGTTTAGGTATACTGTTACCCCCTGACCTTCTTATTGACGATGAAACACAGAAATTGCATCGGTAATAAATACAAAAGGCACAACGCCGACATAAGTACAAAAAGACTGGCTCTTCTTACTGTCTATGATTTGAAACTTTCCTGTGAGACTGGTTTTAGATTCCGATGTTTCACTTCAGGTTTACTGTTTCCCTTGGATCTTCGTATTGACGACGAAACAGAGAATTTGCAACATAATTAAATAGAACAGGCACAATGCCGACTTAAGTACAAGAAAACTGACTCTTCTTACTGTCTATGTTTTGAACCATTCTTGTGACACAAGTTACACATTCCGATGCTTCACTTCAGGTGTACTGTTTCCCTCTGACCTTCTTATTGACGATGAAACACAGAATTTGCAGCGGAAGTAAATACAAAAGGCAAAATGCCGACTTAAGTACAAGAAAACTGACTCTTTTTACTGTCTTTGTTTTGAACCATTCCTGTGACACTAGTAATAGATTTCGATGCTTCACTTCAGGTTTACTGTATCCCTCTGACCTTCTTACTGACGATGAAACACAGAAATTGCATCCGCATTAAAAAAAAAAAGGCACAGTGCCGACCTAAGTACAAGAAATCTGACTCTTCTTACTGTCTATGATTTTGAACCATTCCTGTGACACTAGTTATCGATTCCGATGCTTCACTTCAGGTTTACTGTATCGCTCTGACCTTCTTATTCACGATGAAACACATATATTGCATCTTAATTAAATACGAAAAGCACAATGCCGAATTAAGTACAAGAAAACTGACTCTTCTTACTGTCTATGTTTTGAGCCATTCCTGTGACACTAGTTATAGATTCCGATGCTTCACTTCAGGTGTACTGTATCCCTCTGACCTTCTTATTGACGATGAAACACACAAATTGCATCGGAATTAAATACAAAAGTCACAATGCCGACTCAAGTACAAGAGGACTGGCTCTTATTACTGTCTATGCTTTGAACCATTCCTGTGACACTAGTGATAGTTTCCGATGCTTCACTTTAGGGTTACTGTATCCCTCTGACCTTCTTATTGACGATGAAACACAGAAATTGCATCGGATTTAATTTCAAAAGGCACAATGCCGAATCAGGTACAAGAAGACTGGCTCTTCCTACTGTCTATGTTTTGATCCATTCCTGTGACACTAGTTATAGATTCCGATGCTTCACTTCAGGTTTACTGTATCCCTCAGACCTTCTTATTGACGATGAAACACAGAAATTGCATCAGAAATAAATAGAAAAAGCACAATTCCGACTTAAGTACAAGAAAACTGACTCTTATTACTGACTATGTATTGGCCCATTCCCGTGACACTAGTTACAGATTCCGATGCTTCTCTTCAGGTTTACTGTATTCCTCTGACCTTCTTATTGACGATGAAACACAGAAATTGCTTTGGAATTAAATACAAGATCACAATGCCTACTTAAGTACAAGAGAACTTTCTCTTCTTACTGTCTATGTTTTGAACCATTCCTGTGACACTAGTTATAGATTCCGATGCTTCACTTCAGGTTTACAGTATCCCACTGACCTTCTTATTGACGATGAAACACAGAAATTGCATCAGAATTAAATACAAAAGGCACAATGCCGACTTAAGTACAAGAAGACTGGCTCTTCTTACTGTCTATGTTTTAAACAATTCATGTGACACTAGTTATAGATTCCGATGCTTCACTTCAAGTTTACTGTATCCCTCTGACCTTCTTATTGACGATGAAACACAGAAATTGCATCGGAATTAAATACAAAAGGCACAACGCCGACTTAAGTACAAGAAAACTGACTCTTCTTACTGTCTATGTTTTGAACCATTCCTGTGACACTAGTTATAGATTCCGATGCTTCATTTCAGGTTTACTGTATCCCTTTGGCCTTCTTATTGGCGATGAAACACAGGAATTGAATCAGAATTAAATAGAAAAGGCACAATGCTAACTTAAGTACAAGAAGACTGACTCTTATTACTGACTATGTTTTGAACCATTCCTGTGACACTAGTTATATTTTCCGGTGCTTCACTTCAGGTTAACTGTATCCCTCTGACATTCTTATTGACGATGAAACACAGAAATTGCTTTGGAATTAAATACAAGGTCACAATGCCGACTTAAGTACAAGAGAACTGTCTCTTTTTACTGTCTATGTTTTGAACCATTCCTGTGACACTAGTTATAGATTCCGATGCTTCATTTCAGGTTTACTGTATCCCTTTGGCCTCCTTATTGACGATGAGACACAGGAATTGAATCAGAATTAAATAGAAAAGGCACAATGCTGACTTAAGTACAAGAAGACTGACTCTAATTACTGACTATGTTTTAAACCATTCCTGTGACACTAGTTATATTTTCCGATGCTTCACTTCAGGTTAACTGTATCCCTCTGACCTTCTTATTGACGATGTAACACAAAAATTGCATCGGTCTTAAATACATAGGCGCAAATGCCGACTCAAGAACAAGAAGACTGGCTCTTATTACTGTCTATGTCTGAATCATTCCAGTGACACTAGTTATAGATTCCGATTCTTCACCTCAGGTTTACTGTATCCCTTGGACCTTCTTATTGACGATGAAACACAGAAATAGCTTCGGAATTAAATACTAAAGGCACAATGCCGACTTAAGTACAAGAAGACTGACTCTTCCTACTGTTAGTGTTTTGAACCATTCCTGTGACACTAGATATAGATTCCGATGCCTCACTTCAGGTTTACTGTATCCCTCTGATCTTCGTATTGACGATGAAACACAGAAATTGCATCGGAATTAAATACAAAAGTCACAATGCCGACTCAAGTACAAGAAGACAGACTCTTCCTCTGTCAATGCTTTGATCCATTCCTGTGACACTAGTTATAGATTCCGATGCTTCACTTCTGGTTTACTGTATCCCTTGGACCTTCTTATTGACGATGAAACAGGAAAATAGAATCGGTATTAAATATAAAAGTCACATTGCCGACTTAAGTACAAGAAGACTGACACTTCTTACTGTCTATGTTTTGAACCATTCCTGTGACACTAGTTATAGATTGCGATGCTTCACCTCAGGTTTACTGTATCCCTCTGACTATCTTATTGACGATGAAACACATAAATTGCATCGGTTGTAACTACAAAAGGCACAATGCCGAATCGAGTTCAAGAAGACTGGCCTTCTTACTGTCTATGTTTTGAACCATTCCTGTGACACTAGTTATATTTTCCGATGCTTCACTTCAGGTTAACTGTATCCCTCTGACCTTCTTATTGCCGATGAAACACAGAAATTGCATCGGAAGTAATGGAAAAGGCACAATGCCGACTTAACAAGAAGACTGACTCATCTTACTGTCTATGTTTTGAATCATTCCTTTTACACTAGTTATAGATTCCGATGCTTCACTTCAGGTTTACTGTATCCCTCTGACCTTCGTATTGACGATTAAACACAGAAATTGCATCGGAATTAAATACAAAAGGCACAATGCAGACTCAAGTACAAGAAGACTGGCTCTTCTTACTGCCTGTGTTTTGAACCTTTCCTGTGTTACCGGTTTTAGGTTCCGATGCTTCACTTCAGGTTTACTATATCCCATGGACCTTTTTATTGACGTCGAAACACAGAAATTGCATCGGAATTAAAGAGAAAAGGCACAATGACGACTTAAGTACAAGAAAACTGAATCTTCTTACTGTCTATATTTTGAACCATTCCTGTGACACCTGTTATAGATTCCGATGCTTCAGTTCAGGTTTACTGTATCCCTCTGACCTTCTTATTGACGATGAAACACAGAAATTGCATCGGAATTAAATACAAAAATCACATTGCCGACTCAAGTACAAGAAGACTGGCTCTTCTTACTGTCTACGTTTTGAAGCTTTCCTGTGAGACCGGTTTTAGATTCCAATGCTTCACTTTAGGTTTACTGTATTCCTTGGATCTTCTTATTGACGACGAAACACAGAATTTGAATCAGAATTAAATAGAAAAGGCACAATGCTGAGTTAAGTACAAGAAAACTAACTCTTCTTACAGTCTATGATTTGAACCGTTTCTGTGAGACCAGTTTTAGATTCCGATGCTTTACTTCAGGTTTACTGTCACCCTCTGACCTTCTTATTGACGATGAAACACAGAAATTGCATCGGAAATAAATACAAAAGCACAATGCCGAATTAAGTACAAGAAGTCTGACTCTTCCTACTGTCTATGTTTTGAACCACTCCTGTGACACTAGTTATAGATTCCGATGCTTCACTTCGGGTTTACTGTATCCCTTGGACTTTCTTGTTGACGATGAAACACGAAAATTGCATCGGTATTAAATATAAAAGTCACATTGCCGACTTATGTACAAGAAATCTGACTCTTCTTACTGTCTATGTTTTGAACCATTCCTGTGACACTAGTTATAGATTCCGATGTTTCACTTCAGGTTTACTGTAACACTCTGACCTTATTGACGATGAAAAACAGAAATTGCCTCATAATTAAATAGAAAAGCACAATGCCGATTTAAGTACATGAAGACTGACTCTTCTTACTGTCTATGTTTTGAACCATTCCTGTGACACTAGTTATAGATTCCGATGCTTCACTTCAGGTTTACTGTAACCCTCTGACCTTCTTATGGACGATGAAACACAGAAATTGCATTGGAATAAAATAGAAAAGGCGCAATGCCGATTTAAGTACATGAAGACTGACTCTTCTTACTGTCTATGTTTTGAACCATTCTTGTGACACTAGTTATAGATTCCGATGCTTCACTTCAGGTTTACTGTATCCCTCTGACCTTCTTATAGACGATGTAACACAGAAATTGCATCGGTCTTAAATACATAGGCGCAATGCCGTCTCAAGAACAAGAATACAGGCTTTTATTACTGTCTATGTTTGAATCATTCCTGTGACACTAGTTATAGGTTCCGATTCTTCACTTCAGGTTTACTGTATCCCTTGGACCTTCTTATTGACGATGAAACACAGAAATTGCATCGGAAGTAATAGAAAAGGCACAATGCCGACTTTACAAGAAGACTGACTCATCTTACTGTCTATGTTCTGAATCATTCCTTTGACACTAGTTATAGATTCCGATGCTTCTCTTCAGGTTTACTGTATTCCTCTGACCTTCGTATTGACGATGAAACACAGAAATTGCTTTGGAATTAAATACAAGATCACAATGCCTACTTAAGTACAAGAGAACAGTCTCTTCTTACTGTCTATGTTTTGAACCATTCCTGTGACACTAGTTATAGATTCCGATGCTTCACTTCAGGTTCACAGTATCCCACTGACCTTCTTATTGACGATGAAACACAGAAATTGCATCAGAATTAAATACAAAAGTCACAATGCCGACTTAAGTACAAGAAGACTGGCTATTCTTACTGTCTATGTTTTGAGCCATTCCTGTGACACTAGTTATAGATTCCGATGCTTCACTTCAGGTTTACTGTATCCCTCTCACCTTCTTATTGACGATGAAACATAGAAATTGCATGGGAATTAAATAGAAAAGGCACAATGCCGACTTAAGTACATGAAAACTGATTCTTCTTACTATCAATGTTTGAACCATTCCTGTGACACTAGTTCTAGATTCCGATGCTTCACTTAAGGTTTACTGTATCCCACTGACCTTCTTATTGACGATGAAACACAGATATTGCATCGGAATTAAATACAAAAGGCACAATGCCGACTTAAGTTCAAGAAAACTGACTCTTCTTACTGTCTATGTTTTAAACCATTCATGTGATTCTAGTTATAGATTCCGATGCTTCACTTCAAGTTTACTGTATCCCTCTGACCTTCTTATTGACGATGAAACACAGAAATTGCATCGGAATTAAATACAAAAGCCACAACGCCGACTTAAGTACAAGAAAACTGACTCTTCTTACTGTCTATGTTTTGAACCATTCCTGTGACACTAGTTATAGATTCCGATGCTTCATTTCGGTTTACTGTATCCCTTTGGCCTTCTTATTGGCGATGAAACACAGGAATTGAATCAGAATTAAATAGAAAAGGCACAATGCTGACTTAAGTACAAGAAGACTGACTCTTATTACTGACTATGTTTTGAACCATTCCTGTGACACTAGTTATATTTTCCGATGCTTCACTTCAGGTTAACTGTATCCCTCTGACCATCTTATTGACGATGAAACACAGAAATTGCTTTGGAATTAAATACAAGATCACAATGCCGACTTAAGTATAAGAGAACTGTCTCTTCTTACTGTCTATGTTTTGAACCATTCCTGTGACACTAGTTATAGATTCCGATGCTTCATTTCAGGTTTACTGTATCCCTTTGGCCTCCTTATTGACGATGAGACACCGGAATTGAATCAGAATTAAATAGAAAAGGCACAATGCTGACTTAAGTACAAGAAGACTGACTCTTATTACTGACTATGTTTTAAACCATTCCTGTGACACTAGTTATTTTTTCCGATGCTTCACTTCAGGTTAACTGTATACCTCTGACCTTCTTATTGACGATGTAACACAAAAATTGCATCGGTCTTAAATACATAGGCGCAATGCCGACTCAAGAACAAGAAGACTGCCTCTTCTTACTGTCTATGTCTGAATCATTCCTGTGACACTAGTTATAGATTCCGATTCTTCACCTCAGGTTTACTGTATCCCTTGGACCTTCTTATTGACGATGAAACACAGAAATAGCATCGGAATTAAATACTAAAGGCACAATGCCGACTTAAGTACAAGAAGACTGACTCTTCCTACTGTCAATGTTTTGAACCATTCCTGTGACACTAGATATAGATTCCGATGCCTCACTTCAGGTTTACTGTATCCCTCTGACCTTCGTACTGACGATGAAACACAGAAATTGCATCAGAATTAAATACAAAAGTCACAATGCCGACTCAAGTACAAGAAGACAGACTCTTCCTCTGTCAATGCTTTGAACCATTCCTGTGACACTAGTTATAGATTCCGATGCTTCACTTCTACTTAACTGTATCCCTTGACCCTTCTTATTGACGATGAAACAGGAAAATAGAATCGGTATTAAATATAAAAGTCACATTGCCGACTTAAGTACAAGAAGACTGACACTTCTTACTGTCTATGTTTTGAACCATTCCTGTGACACTAGTTATAGATTGCGATGCTTCACCTCATTTTTACTGTATCCCTCTGACTATCTTATTGACGATGAAACACATAAATTGCATCGGATGTAACTACAAAAGGCACAATGCCGAATCGAGTTCAAGAAGACTGGCTCTTCTTACTGTCTATGTTTTGAACCATTCCTGTGACACTAGTTATAGATTCCGATGCTTCACTTCCGGTTTACTGTATCCGTTGGACCTTTTTATTGACGATGAGACACGAAAATTGCATCGGTATTAAATACAAAAGTCACAATGCCGACTTAAGTACAAGAAGACTGACTCTTATTACAGTCTATGTTTTGAACCATTCCTGTGACTCTAGTTATAGATTCCGATGCTTCACTTAAGGTTTACTGTAACCCTCTGACATTCTTATTGACGATGAAACACAGAAATTGCATCGGAATTAAATGCAAAAGGCACAATGCCGACTCAAGTACAAGAAGGCTGGCTCTTCTTACTGCCTGTGTTTTGAACCATTCCTGTGTTACCGGTTTTAGATTCCGATGCTTCACTTCAGGTTTACTATATCCCATGGACCTTTTTATTGACGTCGGAACACAGAAATTGCATCGGAATTAAAGAGAAAAGGCACAATGTCGACTTAAGTACAAGAAAACTGAATCTTCTTACTGCCTATATTATGAACCATTCCTGTGACACCTGTTATAGATTCCGATGCTCCACTTCAGGTTTACCGTATCCCTCTGACCTTCTTATTGACGATGAAACACAGAAATTGCATCGGAATTAAATACAAAGGGCACTTTGCCGACTCAAGTACAAGAAGACTGGCTCTTCTTACTGTTTACGTTTTGAAGCTTTCCTGTGAGAGCGGTTTTAGATTCCAATGCTTCACTTTAGGTTTACTGTATCCCTTCTACCTCCTTATTGACGACGAAACACAGAATTTGAATCAGAATTAAATAGAAAATTCACAATGCTGATTTAAGTACAAGAAAACTAACTCTTCTTACCGTCTATGATTTGAACCTTTCCTGTGAGACCAGTTTTAGATTCCGATGCTATACTTCAGGTTTACTGTAACCCTCTGACCTTCTTGTTGATGATGAAACACAGAAATTGCATCGGAATTAAATACAAAAGGCACATTGCCGAATTAAGTACAAGAAGACTGACTCTTCCTACTGTCTATGTTTTGAACCATTCCTGTGACACTAGTTATAGATTGCGATGCTTCACCTCAGGTTTACTGTATCCCTCTGACCTTCTTATTGACGATGAAACACAGAAATTGCACCGAAATTAATTACAAAAGGCACAATGCCGAATCAGGTTCAAGAAGATTGCCTCTTCTTACTGTCTATGATTTGAACCTTTCCTGTGAGACCGGTTTTAGATTCCGATGCTTCACTTCCGGTTTACTGTATCACTTGGACCTTCTTACTGACGACAAAACATAGAAATTGCATCGGAATTAAATAGAAAAGGCACACTGCCGACTTAAGCCCAAGAAGACTGACTCTTCTTACTGACTATGTTGTCAACATTTTCTGTGAGACCAGTTTTAGATTCCGGTGCTTCACTATATGTTTACTGTATCCCTCTCATCTTCTTATTGACGATGAAACGCAGAAATTGCATCGGAACTAAATGGAAAAGCACAATGCCGAATGAAGTACAAGAGAACTACTCTTCCTAACTGTCTATGATTTGAACCATTCCTGTGACACTAGTTGTAGATTCCGATGCTTCACTTTGGTTTTACTGTATCCCACTGACCTTCTTATTGACGATGAAACACAGAAATTGCATCGGAAATAAATACAAAAACACAATGCCGAATTAAGTACAAGAGAACAACTCTTCCTACTGTCTATGATTTGAACCATTCCTGTGACACTAGTTGTAGATTCCGATGCTTCACTTTGGTTTTACTGTATCCCACTGACCTTCTTATTGACGATGAAACACAGAAATTGCATCGGACTTAATTACAAAGGGCACAATGCCGACTCATGTACAAGAAGACTGGCTCTACTTACTGTCTATGTTTTGAACCATTCCTGTGACACTAGTTATAGATTCCGATGCTTCACTTCAGGTTTACTGTATCGCTAGGACCTTCTTAATGACGATTAAACACAGAAATTGCATCGGAAATAAATGCAAAAGGCACAATGACGACTTAAGTACAAGAAAACTGACTCCTCTTACTGGCTATCATTTGAAGCATTCCCGTGACACTAGTTATAGTTTCCGACGATTCACCTCAGGTTTACTGTATCCCTCTGAAATTCTTATTGACGATGAAACACAGAAATTGCATCGGAAATAAATACAAAAGCACAATGCCGAATTAAGTACAAGAGAGCTAATCTTCCTACTGTCTATGATTTGAACCATTCCTGTGACACTAGTTGTAGATTCCGATGCTTCACTTTGGGTTTACTGTATCCCACTGACCTTCTTATTGACGATGAAACACAGAAATTGCATCGGAATTAATTAAAAAAGGCACAATGCCGACTCATGTACAAGAAGACTGGCTCTTCTTACTGTCTATGTTTTGAACCATTCCTGTGACACTAGTTATAGATTCCGATGCTTCACTTCAGGTTTACTGTATCCCTCTGACATTCTTATTGACGATGAAACACAGAAATTGCATCGGAATTAAATACATAGGCACAATGCCGACTTATGTACAAGGAGACTGACTCTTATTAATGTATATGTTTTGAACCATTCCCGTGACACGAGTTATAGATTCCGATGCTTTACTTCAGGTTTACTGCAACCCTCTGACCTTCTTATTGATGATGAACCACTGAAATTGCATCGGAAATAAATACAAAAGGCACAATGCCGAATTAAGTACAAGAAAACTGACTCTTCTTACTGTCTATGTTTGAACCATTCCTGTGACACAAGTTATAGATTCCGATGCTTCACTTCAGGTTTACTGTATCCCTCTGACCTTCTTATTGACGATGAAACACAGAAATTGCATCGGAATAAAATACAAAAGGCACAATGCCGACTTAAGTACAAGAAGACTGACTCTTCTTACTGTCTATGTTTTGAACCATTCCAGTGACACTAGTTATAGATTCCGATGCTTCACTTCAGGTTTACTGTATCCCTCTGAAGTTCTTATTGACAATGTAACACAGAAATTGCATCGGAATTAAATACATAGGCACAATGCCGACTCAAGTACAAGAAGACTGGCTCTTCTTACTGTCTATGGTTTGAACCATTCCTGTGAGACTAGATATAGATTCCGATTCTTCACTTCAGGTTTACTGTATCCCTTGGACCTTCTTATTGACGTCGAAACACAGAAATTGCATCGGACTTAAAGATAAAAGGCACAATGTCGACTTAAGTAAAAGAAAACTGATTCTTCTTACTGTCTTTGTTTGAACCATTCCTGTGACACTAGTTACAGATTCCGTTGCTTCACTTCAGGTTTACTGTATCCCTCTGACCTCCTTATTGACGATGAATTACAGAAATTGCATCGGAAATAAATACAAAAGGCACAATGCCGACATAAGTACAAGAAGACTGACTCTTCTTACCGACTATCATTTGAACATTTCCTGTGAGACCAGTTTTAGATTCAGATGCATCACTATATGTTAACTGTATCCCTTGGACCTTCTTATTGACGATTAAACACAGAAATTGCATCGGAATGAAATATAAAACGCACAATGCCGACTTAAGAACAAGAAGACTGACACTTCTTACTGGCTATGTTTTGAACATTTCCTGTCAGACCAGTTTTAGATTCCGATGCCTCACTATATGTTTACTGTATCCCTTGGACCTTCTTATTGACGATTAAACACAGAAATTACATTGGTAATAAATATAAAAGGCACAATGCCGACTTAAGTATAAGAAAACTGACTCTTCTTACTGTCTATATTTTGAAGCATTCCCGTGACACTAGTTATAGTTTCCGATGATTCACTTCAGGTTTGCTGTATCCCTCTGACCTTCTTATTGACGATGAAACACAGAAATTGCATCGGAAATAAATACAAAGGCACAATGCCGAATTAAGTACAAGAAAACTACTCTTCCTACTGTCTATGATTTGAACCATTCCTGTGACACTAGTTGTACATTCCGATACTTCACTTCTGGTTTACTGTATCCCTCTGACGCTCTTATTGACGATGAAACACAGAAATTGCATCGAAATTAATTACAAAAGGCACAATGCCGAATCGAGTTCAGGAAGACTGGCTCTTCTTACTGTCTACGTTTTGTACCTTTCCTGTGGGACCGGTTTTAGATTCCGATGCTTCACTTCAGGTTTACTGTCTCCCTTGGACCATCTTACTGACGACAAAACACAAAAATTGCATCGGAATTAAATAGAAAAGGCACAATGCCGTCTTAAGTACAGAAAAACTGACTCTTCTTACTGTCTACGTTTTGAATTATTATTGTGACGCTAGTTAAAGATTCCGAAGCTTCACTTCAGGTTTACTGTATCCCTTGGACCTTCTTATTGACGTCGAAACACAGATATTGCATCGGAATTAAAGAGAAAAGGCACAATGCCGACTTAAGTACAAGAAAACTGACTCTCCTTACTGGCTATGTTTTGAACATTTCCTGTCAGGCCAGTTTTAGATTCCGATGCTTCACTATATGTTTACTGTATCCCTCTGACCTTCTTATTGACGATTAAACACAGAAATTGCATCGGTATTAAATATAAAAGTCACATTGCCGACTTAAGTACAAGAACACAGACTCTTCTTACTGTCGACGTTTTGAACCATTCCTGTGACACTAGTTATAGATTCCGATGCTTCACTTCAGGTTTACTGTATCCCTCTGAACTTCTTATTGACGATGAAACACTGAAATTGCATCGGAATTAAATAGAAAAGGCACAATGCCGACTTAAGTACAAGAAAACTGACTCTTCTTACTGTATATGTTTTGAAGCATTCCCGTGACACAAGTTACAGATTCCGATGCTTCACTTCAGGTTTACTGTATCCCTCTGAAGTTCTTATTGACAATGTAACACAGAAATTGCATCGGAATTAAATACATAGGCACAATGCCGACTCAAGTACAAGAAGACTGGCTCTTCTTACTGTCTATGGTTTGAACCATTCCTGTGAGACTAGATATAGATTCCGATTCTTCACTTCAGGTTTACTGTATCCCTTGGACCTTCTTATTGACGTCGAAACACAGAAATTGCATCGGACTTAAAGATAAAAGGCACAATGTCGACTTAAGTAAAAGAAAACTGATTCTTCTTACTGTCTTTGTTTGAACCATTCCTGTGACACTAGTTACAGATTCCGTTGCTTCACTTCAGGTTTACTGTATCCCTCTGACCTCCTTATTGACGATGAATTACAGAAATTGCATCGGAAATAAATACAAAAGGCACAATGCCGACATAAGTACAAGAAGACTGACTCTTCTTACCGACTATCATTTGAACATTTCCTGTGAGACCAGTTTTAGATTCAGATGCATCACTATATGTTAACTGTATCCCTTGGACCTTCTTATTGACGATTAAACACAGAAATTGCATCGGAATGAAATATAAAACGCACAATGCCGACTTAAGAACAAGAAGACTGACACTTCTTACTGGCTATGTTTTGAACATTTCCTGTCAGACCAGTTTTAGATTCCGATGCCTCACTATATGTTTACTGTATCCCTTGGACCTTCTTATTGACGATTAAACACAGAAATTACATTGGTAATAAATATAAAAGGCACAATGCCGACTTAAGTATAAGAAAACTGACTCTTCTTACTGTCTATATTTTGAAGCATTCCCGTGACACTAGTTATAGTTTCCGATGATTCACTTCAGGTTTGCTGTATCCCTCTGACCTTCTTATTGACGATGAAACACAGAAATTGCATCGGAAATAAATACAAAGGCACAATGCCGAATTAAGTACAAGAAAACTACTCTTCCTACTGTCTATGATTTGAACCATTCCTGTGACACTAGTTGTACATTCCGATACTTCACTTCTGGTTTACTGTATCCCTCTGACGCTCTTATTGACGATGAAACACAGAAATTGCATCGAAATTAATTACAAAAGGCACAATGCCGAATCGAGTTCAGGAAGACTGGCTCTTCTTACTGTCTACGTTTTGTACCTTTCCTGTGGGACCGGTTTTAGATTCCGATGCTTCACTTCAGGTTTACTGTCTCCCTTGGACCATCTTACTGACGACAAAACACAAAAATTGCATCGGAATTAAATAGAAAAGGCACAATGCCGTCTTAAGTACAGAAAAACTGACTCTTCTTACTGTCTACGTTTTGAATTATTATTGTGACGCTAGTTAAAGATTCCGAAGCTTCACTTCAGGTTTACTGTATCCCTTGGACCTTCTTATTGACGTCGAAACACAGATATTGCATCGGAATTAAAGAGAAAAGGCACAATGCCGACTTAAGTACAAGAAAACTGACTCTCCTTACTGGCTATGTTTTGAACATTTCCTGTCAGGCCAGTTTTAGATTCCGATGCTTCACTATATGTTTACTGTATCCCTCTGACCTTCTTATTGACGATTAAACACAGAAATTGCATCGGTATTAAATATAAAAGTCACATTGCCGACTTAAGTACAAGAACACAGACTCTTCTTACTGTCGACGTTTTGAACCATTCCTGTGACACTAGTTATAGATTCCGATGCTTCACTTCAGGTTTACTGTATCCCTCTGAACTTCTTATTGACGATGAAACACTGAAATTGCATCGGAATTAAATAGAAAAGGCACAATGCCGACTTAAGTACAAGAAAACTGACTCTTCTTACTGTATATGTTTTGAAGCATTCCCGTGACACAAGTTACAGATTCCGATGATTGACTTCCGGTTTACTGTATCCCTCTGACCTTCTTATTGACGATGAAACACAGAAATTGCGTCGGAATTAAATACAAAAGCACAATGCCGAATTAAGTACAAGAGAACTACTCTTCCTACTGTCTATGTTTTGAACCATTCCTGTGACACTAGCTGTAGATACCGATGCTTCACTTCGGGTTTACTGTATCCCACTGACCTTCTTATTGATGATGAAACACAGAAATTGCATCGGAATTAAATACAAAAGGCACAATGCCGACTCAAGTACAAGAAGAATTGCTCTTCTTACTGTCTATGGTTTGAACCATTAATGTGACACTAGTTATAGATTCCGATGCTTCACTTTAGGTTTACTGTATCTCTCTGACCTTCGTATTGACGATGAAACACAGAAATTGCATCAGAATTAAATACATAGGCACAATGCCGACTGAAGTACAAGAAGACTGACTCTTCTTACTGTCTATGTTTTGAACCATTCCCGTGACACTAGTTATAGATTCCGATGCTTTACTTCAGGTTTACTGTAACCCTCGGACCTCCTTATTGACGATGAAACACAGAAATTGCATCGGAATTAAATACAAAAGGCACAATGCCGAATTAAGTACAAGAAAACTGACACTTCTTACTGTCTATGTTTCGAACCATTCCTGTGACACAAGTTACAGATTCCGATGCTTCACTTCAGGTTTACTGTAGCCCTCTTACCTTCTTATTGACGATGGAACACAGAAATTGCATCGGAGTTAAATACAAAAGGCACAATGCCGACTTAAGTACAAGAAGACTGACTCTTCCTACTGTCTATGTTTTGAACCATTCCTGTGACACTAGTTATAGATTCCGATGCTTCACTTCAGGTTTACTGTATCCCTTGGACCATCTTATTGACGATAAAACACGAGAATTGCATCGGTATTAAATATAAAAGTCACATTGCCGACATAAGTACAAGAAGACTGACACTTCTTACAGTCTATGTTCTGAACCATTCCTGTGACACTAGTTACAGATTGCGATGCTTCACGTCAGGTTTACTGTATCCCTCTGACCTTCTTATTGACGATGAAACACAGACATTGCATCGAAATTAATTACAAAAGGCACAATGCCAAATCGAGTTCAAGAAGACTGACACTCTTACTGTCTATGTTTGAGCCATTCCTGTGACACAAGTTACAGATTCCAATGCTTCACTTCAGGTTTACTGTAGCCCTCTGACCTTCTTATTGACGATGAAACACAGAAATTGCATCGGAATTAAATACAAAAGGCACAATGCCGACTTAAGTACAAGAAGACTGACTCTTCTTACAGTCTATGTTTGAACCATTCCTGTGACACTAGTTAAAGATTGCGATGCTTCACCTCAGATTTACAGTATCCCTCTGACCTTCTTATTGACGATGAAACACAGAAATTGCATCGGTAATAAATACAAAAGGCACAACGCCGACTTAAGTACAAGAAAACTGACTCTTCTTACTGTGTATGTTTTGAACCATTCCTGTGACACTAGTTATAGATTCCGATGCTTCAGTTTAGGTATACTGTTACCCCCTGACCTTCTTATTGACGATGAAAAACAGAAATTGCATCGGTAATAAATACAAAAGGCACAACGCCGACATAAGTACAAAAAGACTGGCTCCTCTTACTGTCTATGATTTGAAACTTTCCTGTGAGACTGGTTTTAGATTCCGATGCTTAACTTTAGGTTTACTGTTTCCCTTGGATCTTCTTATTGACGATGAAACAGAGAATTTGCATCATAATTAAATAGAACAGGCACAATGCCGACATAAGAACAAGAAAACTGACTCTTCTTACTGTCTATGTTTTGAACCATTCTTGTGACACTACTTACACATTCCGATGCTTCACTTCAGGTGTACTGTTTCCATCTGACCTTCTTATTGACGATGAAACACAGAATTTGCAGCGGAAGTAAATACAAAAGGCAAAATGCCGACTTAAGTACAAGAAAACTGACTCTTCTTACTGTCTTTGTTTTGAACCATTCCTGTGACACTAGTTATAGATTTCGATGCTTCACTTCAGGTTTACTGTATCCCTCTGACCTTCTTACTGACGATGAAACACAGAAATTGGATCGGCTTTAAAAAAAAAAGGCACAGTGCCGACCTAAGTACAAGAAATCTGAGTCTTCTTACTGTCTATGATTTTGAACCATTCCTGTGACACTAGTTATCGATTCCAATGCTTCACTTCAGGTTTACTGTATCGCTCTGACCTTCTTATTCACGATGAAACACATATATTGCATCGGAATTAAATACAAAAGGCACAATGCCGAGATAAGTACAAGAAAACTGACTCTTCTTACTGTCTATGTTTTGAGCCATTCCTGTGACACTAGTTATAGATTCCGATGCTTCACTTCAGGTTTACTGTATCCCTCTGACCTTCTTATTGACGATGAAACACACAAATTGCTTCGGAATTAAATATAATAGTCACAATGCCGACTCAAGTACAAGAGGACTGGCTCTTCTTACTGTCTATGCTTTGAACCATTCCTGTGACACTAGTGATAGTTTCCGATGCTTCACTTTAGGGTTACTGTATCCCTCTGACCTTCTTATTGACGATGAAACACAGATATTGCATCGGATTTAAATTCAAAAGGCACAATGCCGAATCAAGTACAAGAAGACTGGCTCTTCCTACTGTCTATGTTTTGATCCATTCCTGCGACACTAGTTATAGATTCCGATGCTTCACTTCAGGTTTACTGTTTCCCTCTGACCTTCTTATTGACGATGAAACACAGAAATTGCATCAGAATTAAATAGAAAAAGCACAATTCCGACTTAAGTACAAGAAAACTGACTCTTATTACTGTCTATGTATTGGCCCATTCCCGTGACACTAGTTATAGCATCCGATGCTTCTCTTCAGGTTTACTGTATCCCTCTGACCTTCTTATTGACGACGAAACACAGAAATAGCTTTGGAATTAAATACAAAATCACAATGCCGACTTAAGTACAAGAGAACTGTCACTTCTTACTGTCTATATTTTGAACCATTCCTGTGACACTAGTTATAGATTCCGATGCTTCACTTCAGGTTTACTGTATCCCTCTGACCTTCTTATTGACGATGAAACACAGAAATTGCATCAGAATTAAATACAAAAGGCACAATGCCGACTTAAGTACAAGAAGACTGGCTCTTCTTACTGTCTATGTTTTGAGCCATTCCTGTGACACTAGTTATAAATTCCGATGCTTCACTTCAGGTTTACTGTATCCCTCTCACCTTCTTATTGACGATGAAACATAGAAATTGCATGGGAATTAAATAGAAAAGGCACAATGCCGACATAAGTACATGAAAACTGATTCTTCTTACTATCTATGTTTGAACCATTCCTGTGACACTAGTTCTAGATTCCGATGCTTCACTTAAGGTTTACTGTATCCCTCTGACCTTCTTATTGACGATGATACACAGATATTGCATCGGAATTAAATACAAAAGGCACAATGCCGACTTAAGTTCAAGAAAACTGACTCTTCTTGCTGTCTATGTTTTAAACCATTCATGTGACACTAGTTATAGATTCCGATGCTTCACTTCAGGTTTACTGTATCCCTCTGACCTTGTTATTGACGATGAAACACAGAAATTGCATCAGAATTAAATAGAAAAAGCACAATTCCGACTTAAGTACAAGAAAACTGACTCTTATTACTGTCTATGCATTGGCCCATTCCCGTGACACTAGTTATAGCATCCGATGCTTCTCTTCAGGTTTACTGTATCCCTCTGACCTTCTTATTGACGATGGAACACAGAAATTGCATCGGAATTAAATACAAAAGGCACAACGCCGACTTAAGAACAAGAAAACTGACTCCTCTTACTGTCTATGTTTTGAACCATTCCTGTGACACTAGTTACAGATTCCGATGCTTCATTTCAGGTTTACTGTATCCCTTTGGCCTTCTTATTGACGATGAAACACAGGAATTGAATCAGAATTAAATAGAAAAGGCACAATGCCGACTTAAGTACAATAAGACTGGCTCTTCTTACTGTCTATGTTTTGAGCCATTCCTGTGACACTAGTTATAGATTCCGATGCTTCACTTCAGGTTTACTGTATCCCTCTCACCTTCTTATTGACGATGAAACATAGAAATTGCATGGGAATTAAATAGAAAAGGCACAATGCCGACTTAAGTACAAGAAAACTGACTCTTCTTACTGTTTATGTTTTGACGCATTCCAGTGACACTAGTTACAGACTTCGGTGCTTCACTTCACCTTTACTGTATCCCTCTGACCTTCGTATTGACGATGAAACACAGAAATTCCATCGGAATTAAATACAAAAGGCACAATGCCGACTGAAGTACAAGAAATCTGACACTTCTTACTGTCTATGTTTTGACCCATTCCTGTGACACTAGTTATAGATTCCGATGCTTCACTTCAGGTTCACTGTATCACTCTGACCTTCTTATTGACGATGAAACACAGAAAGTCCTTCGGAATTACATACAAAAGGCACAATGCCGACTTAAGTACAAGAAAACTGACTCTTCTTACTGTCTATGTTTTGAACCATTCCTGTGACACTAGTTATAGATTCCGAAGGTTCACTTCAGGTTCACTGTTTCCCTCTGACCTTCTTATTGACGATGAAACACTGAAATTCCATCGGAAATAAATTCAAAAGTCACAATGCCGACTTAAGTACAAGAAAACTGACTCTTCTTACTGTCTCCGTTTTGAACCATTCCTGTGACACTAGGTATAGATTCTGATGCTTCACTTCAGGTTTACTGTGTCCCTCTGACCTTCTTATTGACGATGAAACACAGAAATTGAATCAGAATTAAATAGAAAAGGCACAATGCTGACTTAAGTACAAGAAAACTACCTCTTCTTACTGTCTATGCTTTGAACCTTTCCTGTGAGACCGGTTTCAGATTCCGATGCTTCACTTCAGGTTTACTGTATCCCTTGGACCTTCTTATTGGCGATGAAACACAGAAATTGCAACGGATTTCAATACAAAAGGCACAATGACGACTTAAGTACAAGAAGGCTGACTCTTCTTACTGACTATGTTTTGAACACTTCCTGTGAGACCAGTTTTAGATTCTTATGCTTCACTATGTGTCTACTGTATCCCTTGGACCTTCTTATTGAGGTTGAAACACAGAAATTGCATCGGAATTAAATACAAAAGGCACAACGTCGACTTAAGTACAAGAAAACTGACACTTCTTACTGTCTATGTTTTGAACCATTCCTGTGACACTAGTTATAGATTCCGATGCTTCACTTCACGTTTACTGTATCCCTCTGACCTTCTTATTGACGATGAAACAAAGAAATTGCATCGGAATTAATTACAAAAGGCACAATGCCGACTTATGTACAAGAAAACTGTCTCTTCTTACTGTCTATGTTTTGAACCATTCCTGTGACACTAGTTATAGATTCCGATGCTTCACTTCAGGTTCACTGTATCACTCTGACCTTCTTATTGACGATGAAACACAGAAAGTCCATCGGAATTAAATACAAAAGGCACAATGCCGACTTAAGTACAAGAAAACTGACTCTTCTTGCTGTCTATGTTTTGAACCATTCCTGTGACACTAGTCATTGATTCCGATGCTTCACTTCAGGTTTACTGTATGCCTCTGACCTTCTTATTGACGATGAAATACAGAAATTGCATCGGAATTAAATACAAAAGGCACAATGCTGACTTAAGTAACATAAAACTGACTCTTCTTACTGCCTATGTTTTGACGCATTCCCGTGACACTAGTTATAGATCCGATGCGTCACTTCACGTTTACTGTATCCCTCTGACCTTCTTATTGACGATGAAACACAGAAATTCATCGGAATTAAAAACAAAAGGCACAATGCCGACTCAAGTACAAGAAGACTGACTCTTACTACTGTCTTTGTTTTGAACCATTCCTGTGACACTAGTAATAGATTCCGATGCTTCACTTCAGGTTCAGTGTATCCCTCTGACCGTCTTATTGACGATGAAACACTGAAATTGCATCAGAATTAAACACAAAAGGCACAATGCTGACTTAAGTACAAGAAAACTGACTCTTCTTACTGTCTATGATTTCAACATTTCCTGTGAGACCAGTTTTAGTTTGCGATGCTTCACTATATGTTTACTGTATCTCTTGGACCTTCTTATTGACGATGAAACACAGAAATTGCATCGGAATCAAATCGAAAAGGCAAAATGCGGACTTAAGTACAAGAAAAGTGACTCTTCTTACTGTGTGTGTTTTCAACCATTCCTGTGACACTAGTTATAGATTCCGATGCTTCACTTCAGGTATACTGTATCTCTCTGACCTTCCTATTGACGTTGAAACACAGAAATTGCATCGGAATTAAGTACAAATGTCACAATGCCGACTTAAGTTCAAGAAAACTGACTCTTCTTGCTGTCTATGTTTTAAACCATTCATGTGACACTAGTTATAGATTCCGATGCTTCACTTCAAGTTTACTGTATCCCTCTGACCTTCTTATTGACGATGAAACTCAGAAATTGCATCGGAATTAAATACAAAAGGCACAACGCCGACTTAAGTACAAGAAAACTGACTCCTCTTACTGTCTATGCTTTGAACCATTCCTGTGACACTAGTTATAGATTCCGATGCTTCATTTCAGGTTTACTGTATCCCTTTGGCCTTCTTATTGACGATGAAACACAGGAATTGAATCAGAATTAAATAGAAAAGGCACAATGCTGACTTAAGTACAAGAAGACTTACTCTTATTACTGACTATGTTTTGAACAGTTCCTGTGAGACCAGTTTTAGATTCCGATCCTTCACTATATGTTTACTGTATCCGTTGGACCTTCTTATTGACGATGAAACACAGAAATTGAATCAGAATTAAATAGAAAAGGCACAATGCTGACATAAGTACAATAAGACTGACTCTTCTTACTGATTATGTTTGAACATTTCCTGTGACACCAGTTTTAGATTTCGATGCTTCACTATATGTTTACTGTACCCCTTGGACGTTCTTATTGACGATGAAACACAGACATTGCATCGGAATTAAATACAATAGGCACAATGCCGACTCAAGTACAAGAAGACTGGCTCTTCTTACTGTCTATGTTTTGAAACTTTCCTGTGAGACCGATTTTAGATTCCGATGCTTCACTTCAGGTTTACTGTATACCTTGGATCTTCTTATTGACGACGAAACACAGAAATTGCATCGGAATTAAATACAAAAGGCACAATGCCGACTTAAGTTCAAGAAAACTGACTCTTCTTGCTGTCTATGTTTTAAACCATTCATGTGACACTAGTTATAGATTCCGATGCTTCACTTCAGGTTTACTGTATCCCTCTGACCTTCTTATTGACGATGAAAGACAGAAATTGCATCAGAATTAAATAGAAAAAGCACAATTCCGACTTAAGTACAAGAAAACTGACTCTTATTACTGTCTATGTATTGGCCCATTCCCGTGACACTAGTTATAGCATCCGATGCTTCTCTTCAGGTTTACTGTATGCCTTTGACCTTCTTATTGACGATGAAACACAGAAATTGCATCGGAATTAAATACAAAAGGCACAACGCCGACTTAAGTACAAGAAAACTGACTCCTCTTACTGTCTATGTTTTGAACCATTCCTGTGACACTAGTTACAGATTCCGATGCTTCATTTCAGGTTTACTGTATCCTTTTGGCCTTCTTATTGACGATGATACACAGGAATTGAATCAGAATTAAATAGGAAAGGCACAATGCTGACTTAAGTACAAGAAGACTGACTCTTATTACTGACTATGTTTTGAACAGTTCCTGTGAGACCAGTTTTAGATTCCAATCCTTCACTATATGTTTACTGTATCCCTTGGACCTTCTTATTGACGATGAAGCACAGAAATTGAATCAGAATTAAATAGAAAAGGCACAATGCTGACTTAAGTACAATAAGACTGACTCTTCTTACTGATTATGTTTGAACATTTCCTGTGACACCAGTTTTAGATTTCGATGCTTCACTATATGTTTACTGTATCCCTTGGACCTTCTTATTGACGATGAAACACAGAAATCGCATCGGAATTAAATACAATAGGCACAATGCCGACTCAAGTACAAGAAGACTGGCTCTTCTTATTGTCTATGTTTTGAAACTTTCCTGCGAGACCGATTTTAGATTCCGATGCTTCACTTCAGGTTTACTGTATCCCTTGGATCTTCTTATTGACGACGAAACACAGAACTTGCATCGGAATTAAATAGAAAAGGCACAATGCCGACTTAAGTACAAGAAAACTGACTCTTCTTACTGTCTATATTTTGAACCATTCCTGTGACACTAGTTACACATTCCGATGCTTCGCTTCAGGTTTACTGTATCTCTCTGACCTTCTTATTGACGATGAAACACAGAAATTGCAGCGGAATTAAATACAAAAGGCAAAATGCCGACTTACGTACAAGTAAACTGACCCTTCTTACTGTCATTGTTTTGAACCATTCCTGTGACACCAGTTATAGATTTCGGTGCTTCACTTCAGGTTTACTGTATCCCTGTGACCTTCGTATTGACGATGAGACACAGAAATTCCAACGGAATAAAATACAAAAGGCACAATGCCGACTTAAGTACAAGAAATCTGACACTTCTTACTGTCTATGATTTGAACAATTCCTGTGACACTAGTTATAGATTCCGATGATTCACTTCTGGTTTACTGTATCGCTCTGACCCTCTTATTGACGATGAAACACAGAAATTGCATCGGAATTAAATACAAAAGGCACAATGCCGAATTAAGTTCAAGAAAACTGACACTTCTTACTGTCTATGCTTTGAACCATTCCTGTGAAACAAGCTATAGATTCCGATGCTTCACTTCCGGTTTACTGTATACCTCTCACCTTATTATTGACGATGAAACACAGAAATTGCATCGGAATTAAATACAAAAGGCACAATGCCGACTTAAGTACAAGATGACTGGCTCTTCCTACTGTCTATGTTTTGAACCATTCCTGTGACTCTAGTTATAGATTCCGATGCTTCACTTCAGGTTTACTGTGTCCCTCCGACCTTCCTATTGACGATGAAACACAGAAATTGCATTAGAATTAAATAGAAAAGGCACAATGCCGACTTAAGTACAAGAAAACTGACTCTTCTTACTGTCTATGTTTTGACGCATTCCAGTGACACTAGTTACAGATTTCGGTGCTTCACTTCAGGTTTACTGTATCCCTCTGACCTTCGTATTGACGATGAAACACAGAAATTCCATCGGAATTAAATACAAAAGGCACAATGCCGACTTAAGTACAAGAAATCTGACACTTCTTACTGTCTATGTTTTGACCCATTCCCGTGACACTAGTTATAGATTCCGATGCTTCACTTCAGGTTTACTGTATCCCTTGGATCTTCTTATTGACGACGAAACACAGAAATTGCATCGGAATTAAATAGAAAAGGTACAATGCCGACTAAGTACAAGAAAACTGACTCTTCTTACTGTCTATGTTTTGAACTATTCCTGTGACACTAGTTATAGATTCCGATGCTTCACTTCAGGTTTACTGTGTCCCTCTGACCTTCTTATTGACGATGAAACACAGAAATTGAATCAGAATTAAATAGAAAAGGCACATTGCTGACTTAAGTACAAGAAAACTACCTCTTCTTACTGTCTATGCTTTGAACCTTTCCTGTGAGACCGGTTTCAGATTCCGATGCTTCACTTCAGGTTTACTGTATCCCTTGGACCTTCTTATTGACGATGAAACACAGAAATTGCAACGGAATTCAATACAAAAGGCACAATGACGACTTAAGTACAAGAAGACTGACTCTTCTTACTGACTATGTTTTGAACACTTCCTGTGAGACCAGTTTTAGATTCTTATGCTTCACTATGTGTTTACTGTATCCCATGGACCTTCTTATTGAGGTTCAAACACAGAAATTGCATCGGAATTAAATACAAAAGGCACAACGCCGACTTAAGTACAAGAAAACTGACACTTCTTACTGTCTATGTCTTGAACCATTCCTGTGACACTAGTTATAGATTCCCATGCTTCACTTCAGGTTTACTGTATCCCTCTGACCTTCTTATTGACGATGAAACAAAGAAATTGCATCGGAATTAATTACAAAAGGCACAATGCCGACTTATGTACAAGAAAGCTGTCTCTTCTTACTGTCTATGTTTTGAACCATTCCTGTGACACTAGTTATAGATTCCGATGCTTCACTTCAGATTCACTGTATCACTCTGACCTTCTTATTGACGATGAAACACAGAAAGTCCATCGGAATTAAATACAAAAGGCACAATGCCGACTTAAGTACAAGAAAACTGACTCTTCTTGCTGTCTATGTTTTGAACCATTCCTGTGACACTAGTCATAGATTCCGATGCTTCACTTCAGGTTTACTGTATGCCTCTGACCTTCTTATTGGCGATGAAATACAGAAATTGCATCGGAATTAAATACAAAAGGCACAATGCTGACTTAAGTAACATAAAACTGACTCTTCTTACTGCCTATGTTTTGACGCATTCCCGTGACACTAGTTATAGATCCGATGCGTCACTTCAGGTTTACTGTATCCCTCTGACCTTCTTATTGACGATGAAACACAGAAATTCATCGGAATTACAAACAAAAGGCACAATGCCGACTCAAGTACAAGAAGACTGACTCTTACTACTGTCTTTGTTTTGAACCATTCCTGTGACACTAGTAATAGATTCCGATGCTTCACTTCAGGTTCACTGTATCCCTCTGACCTTCTTATTGACGATGAAACACTGAAATTCCATCAGAATTAAACACAAAAGGCACAATGCCGACTTGAGTACAAGAAAACTGACTCTTCTTACTGTCTATGTCTTGATCCATTCCTGTGACACTAGTTATAGATTCCGATGCTTCACTCCAGGTTTACTGTATCCCTCTGACCTTCTTATTGACGATGAAACACAGAAATTGCATCGGAATTAAATAGAAAAGGCACAACGCCGACTTAAGTACAAGAAAACTTACTCTTCTTACTGTCTATGATTTCAACATTTCCTGTGAGACCAGTTTTAGTTTGCGATGCTTCACTATATGTTTACTGTATCCCTTGTACCTTCTTATTGACGATGAAACACAGAAATTGCATCGGAATCAAATAGAAAAGGCAAAATGCGGACTTAGGTACAAGAAAAGTGACTCTTCTTACTGTGTATGTTTTCAACCATTCATGTGACACTAGTTATAGATTCCGATGCTTCACTACAGGTATACTGTATCTCTCTGACCTTCTTATTGACGTTGAAACACAGAAATTGCATCGGAATTAAGTACAAATGTCACAATGCCGACTCAAGTACAAGAAGACTGACTCTTACTACTGTCTTTGTTTTGAACCATTCCTGTGACACTAGTAAAAGATTCCAATGCTTCACTTCAGGTTTACTGTATCCCTTGGATCTTCTTATTGACGATGAAACACAGAAATTGCATCAGAATTAAATAGAAAAAGCACAATTCCGACTTAAGTATAAGAAAACTGACTCTTATTACTGTCTATGTATTGGCCCATTCCCGTGACACTAGTTATAGCATCCGATGCTTCTCTTCAGGTTTACTGTATCCCTCTGACCTTCTTATTGACGATGAAACACAGAAATTGCTTTGGAATTAAATACAAAATCACAATGCCGACTTAAGTACAAGAGAACTGTCACTTCTTACTGTCTATGTTTTGAACCATTCCTGTGACACTAGTTATAGATTCCGATGCTTCACTTCAGGTTTACAGTATCCCACTGACCTTCTTATTGACGATGAAACACAGAAATTGCATCAGAATTAAATACAAAAGGCACAATGCCGACTTAAGTACAAGAAGACTGGCTCTTCTTACTGTCTATGTTTTGAGCCATTCCTGTGACACTAGTTATAGATTCCGATGCTTCACTTCAGGTTTACTGTATCCCTCTCACCTTCTTATAGACGATGAAACATAGAAATTGCATGGGAATTAAATAGAAAAGGCACAATGCCGACTTAAGTACATGAAAACTGATTCTTCTTACTATCTATGTTTGAACCATTCCTGTGACACTAGTTCTAGATTCCGATGCTTCACTTAAGGTTTACTGTATCCCTCTGACCTTCTTATTGACGATGAAACACAGATATTGCATCGGAATTAAATACAAAAGGCACAATGCCGACTTAAGTTCAAGAAAACTGACTCTTCTTGCTGTCCATGTTTTAAACCATTCATGTGACACTAGTTATAGATTCCGATGCTTCACTTCAAGTTTACTGTATCCCTCTGACCTTCTTATTGACGATGAAACTCAGAAATTGCATCAGAATTAAATACAAAAGGCACAACGCCGACTTAAGTACAAGAAAACTGACTCCTCTTACTGTCTATGTTTTGAACAGTTCCTGTGAGACCAGTTTTAGATTCCGATCCTTCACTATATGTTTACTGTATCCCTTGGACCTTCTTATTGACGATGAAACACAGAAATTGAATCAGAATTAAATAGAAAAGGCACAATGCTGACTTAATTACAATAAGACTGACTCTTCTTACTGATTATGTTTGAACATTTCCTGTGACACCAGTTTTAGATTTCGATGCTTCACTATATGTTTACTGTATCCCTTGGACCTTCTTATTGACGATGAAACACAGATATTGCATCGGAATTAAATACAATAGGCACAATGCCGACTCAGGTACAAGAAGACTGGCTCTTCTTACTGTCTATGTTTTGAAACTTTCCTGTGAGACCGATTTTAGATTCCGATGCTTCACTTCAGGTTTACTGTATCCCTTGGATCTTCTTATTGACGACGAAACACAGAAATTGCATCGGAATTAAATAGAAAAGGCACAATGCCGACTTAAGTACAAGAAAACTGACTCTTCTTACTGTCTATGTTTTGAACCATTCCTGTGACACTAGTTACACATTCCGAAGCTTTGCTTCAGGTTTACTGTATCTCTCTGACCTTCTTATTGACGATGAAACACAGAAATTGCAGCGGAATTAAATACAAAATGCAAAATGCCGACTTACGTACAAGTAAACTGACCCTTCTTACTGTCATTGTTTTGAACCATTCCTGTGACACCAGTTATAGATTTCGGTGCTTCACTTCAGGTTTACTGTATCCCTCTGACCTTCGTATTGACGATGAAACACAGAAATTCCATCGGAATTAAATACAAAAGGCACAATGCCGACTTAAGTACAAGAAATCTGACACTTCTTACTGTCTATGTTTTGAACAATTCCTGTGACACTAGTTATAGATTCCGATGATTCACTTCTGGTTTACTGTATCGCTCTGACCCTCTTATTGACGATGAAACACAGAAATTGCATTGGAATTAAATACAAAAGGCACAATGCCGAATTAAGTTCAAGAAAACTGACTCTTCTTACTGTCTATGTTTTGAACCATTCCTGTGAAACAAGCTATAGATTCCGATGCTTCACTTCCGGTTTACTGTATACCTCTGACCTAATTATTGACGATGAAACACAGAAATTGCATCGGAATTAAATACAAAAGGCACAATGCCGACTTAAGTACAAGAAGACTGGCTCTTCCTACTGTCTATGTTTTGAACCATTCCTGTGACTCTAGTTATAGATTCCGATGATTCACTTCAGGTTTACTGTGTCCCTCCGACCTTCCTATTGACGATGAAACACAGAAATTGCATCAGAATTAAATAGAAAAGGCACAATGCCGACTTAAGTACAAGAAAACTGACTCTTCTTGCTGTCTATGTTTTGATGCATTCCAGTGACACTAGTTACAGATTTCGGTGCTTCACTTCAGGTTTCCTGTATCCCTCTGACCTTCGTATTGACGATGAAACACAGAAATTCCATCGGAATTAAATACAAGAGGCACAATGCCGACTTAAGTACAAGAAATCTGACACTTCTTACTGTCTATGTTTTGACCCATTCCCGTGGCACTAGTTATGGATTCCGTTGCTTCACTTCAGGTTTACTGTATCCCTTGGATCTTGTTATTGACGACGAAACACAGAAATTGCATCGGAATTAAATAGAAAAGGTACAATGCCGACTTAAGTACAAGAAAACTGACTCTTCTTACTGTCTATGTTTTGAACTATTCCTGTGACACTAGTTATAGATTCCGATGCTCCACTTCAGGTTTACTTTATCCCTCTGACCTGCTTAGTGACGATGAAACACAGAATTTGCATTGGAATTAAATACAAAACTCACAATGCCGACTTAAGTACAAGAAAACTGACTCTTCATACTGTCTATGTTTTGAACCATTCATGTGACACTCGTTATAGATTCCGATGCTTTACTTCAGGTTTACTGTATCCCTCTGACCTTCTTATTGACGATGAAACACAGAAATTGCTTCGGAATTAATAACAAAATGCACAATGCCGACTTAAGTACAAGATAACTGACTCTTCTTACCGTCTATGATTTGAACCATTCCGGTGACACTACTTATAGATTCCGATGCTTCACTTCAGGTTTACTGTATACCTCTGACCTTATTATTGACGATGAAACACAGAAATTGCATCAGAATTAAATAGAAAAGGCACAATGCCGACTTAAGTACATGAAAACTAACTCTTCTTACTGTCTATGTTTTGAAGCATTCCAGTGACACTAGTTACAGATTCCGATGCTTCACTTCAGGTTTACCGTTTCCCTCTGACCTTCTTATTGACGATGAAACACAGAAATTGCATCGGAATTGAATAGAAAAGGCACAATGCCGACTTTAGTACAAGAAAACTGACTCTTCTTACTGTCTATGTTTTGCACCATTCCTGTGACACTAGTTATAGATTCCGATGCTTCACTTCAGGTTCACTGTATCACTCTGACCTTCTTATTGACGATGAAACACAGAAAGTCCTTCGGAATTAAATACAAAAGGCACAATGCCGACTTAAGTACAAGAAAACTGACTCTTCTTGCTGTCTATGTTTTGAACCATTCCTGTGACACTAGTCATAGATTCCGATGCTTCACTTCAGGTTTACTGTATGCCTCTGACCTTCTTATTGACGATGAAATACAGAAATTGCATCGGAATTAAATACAAAAGGCACAATGGAGACTTAAGTAAAATAAAACTGACTCTTCTTACTGCCTATGTTTTGACGCATTCCCGTGACACTAGTTATAGATCCGATGCGTCACTTCAGGTTTACTGTATCCCTCTGACCTTCTTTTTGACGATGAAACACAGAAATTCATCGGAATTAAAAACAAAAGGCACAATGCCAACTCAAGTTCAAGAAGACTGACTCTTACTACTGTCTTTGTTTTGAACCATTCCTGTGACACTAGTAACAGATTCCGATGCTTCACTTCAGGTTCACTGTATCCCTCTGACCTTCTTATTGACGATGAAACACTGAAATTCCATCAGAATTAAACACAAAAGGCACAATGCCGACTTAAGTACAAGAAAACTGACTCTTCTTACTGTCTATGTCTTGAACCATTCCTGTGACACTAGTTATAGATTCCGATGCTTCACTCCAGGTTTACTGTATCCCTCTGACCTTCTTATTGACGATGAAACACAGAAATTGCATCGGAATTAAATAGAAAAGGCACAACGCCGACTTAAGTACAAGAAAACTGACTCTTCTTACTGTCTATGATTTCAACATTTCCCGTGAGACCAGTTTTAGTTTCCGATGCTTCACTATATGTTTACTGTATCCCTTGGACCTCCTTATTGACGATGAAACACAGAAATTGCATCGGAATTAAATAGAAAAGGCAAAATGCGGACTTAAGTTCAAGAAAACTGACTCTTCTTACTGTGTATGTTTTGAACCATTCCTGTGACACTAGTTATAGATTCCGATGCTTCACTTCAGGTATACTGTATTTCTCTGACCTTCTTATTGTCGATGAAACACAGAAATCGCATCGGAATTAAATACAAAAGGCACAATGCCGACTCAAGTACAAGAAGACTGGCTCTTCTTACTGTCTATGGTCTGAAACTTTCCTGTGAGACCGGTTTTAGAATCCAATGCTTCACTTCAGGTTTACTGTATCCCTTGGATCTTCTTATTGACGACAAAACACAGAAATTGCATCGGAATTAAATAGAAAAGGTACAATGCCGACTTAAGTACAAGAAAACTGACTCTTATTACTGTCTATGTTTTGAACCATTCCTGTGACACTAGTTACACATTCCGATGCTTCACTTCAGGTTTACTGTATCCCTCTGACCTTCTTATTGACGATGTAACACAGAAATTGCAGCGGAATTAAATACAAAAGGCAAAAAGCAGACTTATGTACAAGACAACTGATTCTTCTTACTGTCTTTGCTTTGAACCATTCCTGTGACCCTAGTTATACATTTCGATGCTTCACTTCAGGTTAACTGTATCCCTCTGACCTTCTTATTGACGATGAAACACAGAAATTGCATCGGAATTAAATACAAAAGGCACAATGCCGACTTAAGTAAAAGAAGACAACCTCTTCTTACTGTCTATGTTTTGAACCAATCCTGTAACACTAGTTATAGATTCCGATGCTTCACTTCGGGTTTACTGTATCCCTCTGACCTTTTTATTGACGATGAAACACAGCAATTGCAACGGAATTAAATACATAGGCACAATCCCGACTCAAATACAAGAAGGCTGGCTCTTCATACTGTCTATGTTTTGAACCCTTGCTGTGACACTAGTTATAGATTCCGATGCTTCACTTGAGGTTTACTGTATCCCTCAGACCTTCTTATTGACGATGAAACACAGAAATTGCATCGGAATTAAATAGAAAAGGCACAATGCCGACTTAAGTACAAGAAAACTGACTCTTCTTACTGTCTATGTTTTGACCCATACTCGTGACAGTAGTTATAGATTCCGATGCTTAACTTCAGGTTTACTGTATCCCTCTGACCTTCTTATTGACGATGAAACACGGAAATTGCATGGGAATTAAATACAAAAGGCACAATGCCGACTTAAGTACAAGAAAGCTGACTCCTCTTATTGTCTATGTTTTGAACCATTCCTGTGACACTAGTTATAGATTCCGATGCTGCACTTCAGATTTATTGTATCCCTCTGACCTTCTAAGAGACGATGAAACACAGAAATTGCATCGGAATTAGATACAAAAGGCACAATGCTAACATAAGTACAAGAAAACTGACTCTTCTTACTGTCTTTGTTCTGAACCATTCCTGTGACACTAGTTAATGATTCCGATGCTTCACTTCAGGAATACTGTACGCCTATGACCATCTTATTGACGATGAAACACAGATATTACATCGGAATTAAATACAAAAGGCACAATGATGACTGAAGTACAAGTAAAATGACTCATCTTACTGTCTATGTTTTGAACCATACCTGTGACACTAGTTATAGATTCCGATGCTTCACTGCAGGTTCACTGTATCCCTGTGACCTTCTTATTGACGATGAAACACTGAAATTCCATCGGAATTAAATACAAAAGGCACAATGCCGACTTAAGTACAAGAAAACTGACTCTTCTTACTGTATATGTTGTGAACCACTCCTGTGACACTAGTTATAGATTCCGATGCTTCACTTCAGGTTTACTGTATGCCTCTGACCTGCTTAGTGACGATGAAACACAGAATTTGCATTGGAATTAAATACAAAACTCACAATGCCGACTTAAGTACAAGAAAACTGACTCTTCATACTGTCTATGTTTTGAACCATTCATGTGACACTCGTTATAGATTCCGATGCTTTACTTCAGGTTTACTGTATCCCTCTGACCTTCTTATTGACGATGAAACACAGAAATTGCTTCGGAATTAATAACAAAATGCACAATGCCGACTTAAGTACAAGATAACTGACTCTTCTTACCGTCTATGATTTGAACCATTCCGGTGACACTACTTATAGATTCCGATGCTTCACTTCAGGTTTACTGTATCCCTCCGCCCTTCTCATTGACGATGAAAGACAGAAATTGCATCGGAATTAAATACAAAAGGCACAATGCCGACTTAAGTACAAGAAATTTGACTCTTCTTACTGTCTATGATTTGAACCATTCCTGTGACACTAGTTATCGATTCCGATGCTTCACTTCAGGTTTACTGTATCGCTCTGACCCTCTTATTGACGATGAAACACAGAAATTGCATCGGAATTAAATACAGAAGGCACAATGCCGAATTAAGTACAAGAAAACTGACTCTTCTTACTGTCTATGTTTTGAACTATTCCTGTGACACTAGTTATAAATTCCGATGCTTCACTTCAGGTTAACTGTATCCCTCTGACCTTCTTATTGACGATGAAACAAAGAAATTGCTTCGGAATTAATAACAAAATGCACAATGCCGACTTAAGTACAAAATAACTGACTCTCCTTACCGTCTATTATTTGAACCTTCCGGTGACACTACTTATAGATTCCGATGCTTCACTTCAGGTTTACTGTATCCCTCCGCCCTTCTCATTGACGATGAAACACAGAAATTGCATCGGAATTAAATACAAAAGGCACAATGCCGACTTAAGTACAAGAAATCTGACTCTTCTTACTGTCTATGTTTTGAACCAATCCTGTGACACTAGTTATAGATTCCGATGCTCCACTTCAGGTTTACTTTATCCCTCTGACCTTCTTATTGACGATGAAACACAGAAATTGCATCGCAATTAAATACAAAAGGCACAAAGCCGAATCAAGTACAAGAAGACTGGCTCTTCCTACTGTCAATGTTTGAAGCATTCCTGTGACTCTAGTTATAGATTCCGATGCTTCACTTCAGGTTTACTGTGTCCCTCCGACCTTCCTATTGACGATGAAACACAGAAATTGCATCAGAATTAAATAGAAAAGGCACAATGCCGACTTAAGTACATGAAAACTAACTCTTCTTACTGTCTATGTTTTGAAGCATTCCAGTGACACTAGTTACAGATTCCGATGCTTCACTTCAGGTTTACCGTTTCCCTCTGACCTTCTTATTGACGATGAAACACAGAAATTGCATCGGAATTGAATAGAAAAGGCACAATGCCGACTTTAGTACAAGAAAACTGACTCTTCTTACTGTCTATGTTTTGAACCATTCCTGTGACACTAGTTATAGATTCCGATGCTTCACTTCAGGTTCACTGTATCACTCTGACCTTCTTATTGACGATGAAACACAGAAAGTCCTTCGGAATTAAATACAAAAGGCACAATGCCGACTTAAGTACAAGAAAACTGACTCTTCTTGCTGTCTATGTTTTGAACCATTCCTGTGACACTAGTCATAGATTCCGATGCTTCACTTCAGGTTTACTGTATGCCTCTGACCTTCTTATTGACGATGAAATACAGAAATTGCATCGGAATTAAATACAAAAGGCACAATGGAGACTTAAGTAAAATAAAACTGACTCTTCTTACTGCCTATGTTTTGACGCATTCCCGTGACACTAGTTATAGATCCGATGCGTCACTTCAGGTTTACTGTATCCCTCTGACCTTCTTATTGACGATGAAACACAGAAATTCATCGGAATTAAAAACAAAAGGCACAATGCCAACTCAAGTTCAAGAAGACTGACTCTTACTACTGTCTTTGTTTTGAACCATTCCTGTGACACTAGTAACAGATTCCGATGCTTCACTTCAGGTTCACTGTATCCCTCTGACCTTCTTATTGACGATGAAACACTGAAATTCCATCAGAATTAAACACAAAAGGCACAATGCCGACTTAAGTACAAGAAAACTGACTCTTCTTACTGTCTATGTCTTGAACCATTCCTGTGACACTAGTTATAGATTCCGATGCTTCACTCCAGGTTTACTGTATCCCTCTGACCTTCTTATTGACGATGAAACACAGAAATTGCATCGGAATTAAATAGAAAAGGCACAACGCCGACTTAAGTACAAGAAAACTGACTCTTCTTACTGTCTATGATTTCAACATTTCCCGTGAGACCAGTTTTAGTTTCCGATGCTTCACTATATGTTTACTGTATCCCTTGGACCTTCTTATTGACGATGAAACACAGAAATTGCATCGGAATTAAATAGAAAAGGCAAAATGCGGACTTAAGTTCAAGAAAACTGACTCTTCTTACTGTGTATGTTTTGAACCATTCCTGTGACACTAGTTATAGATTCCGATGCTTCACTTCAGGTATACTGTATTTCTCTGACCTTCTTATTGTCGATGAAACACAGAAATCGCATCGGAATTAAATACAAAAGGCACAATGCCGACTCAAGTACAAGAAGACTGGCTCTTCTTACTGTCTATGGTCTGAAACTTTCCTGTGAGACCGGTTTTAGAATCCAATGCTTCACTTCAGGTTTACTGTATCCCTTGGATCTTCTTATTGACGACAAAAACACAGAAATTGCATCGGAATTAAATAGAAAAGGTACAATGCCGACTTAAGTACAAGAAAACTGACTCTTATTACTGTCTATGTTTTGAACCATTCCTGTGACACTAGTTACACATTCCGATGCTTCACTTCAGGTTTATTGTATCCCTCTGACCTTCTTATTGACGATGTAACACAGAAATTGCAGCGGAATTAAATACAAAAGGCAAAAAGCAGACTTATGTACAAGACAACTGATTCTTCTTACTGTCTTTGCTTTGAACCATTCCTGTGACCCTAGTTATACATTTCGATGCTTCACTTCAGGTTAACTGTATCCCTCTGACCTTCTTATTGACGATGAAACACAGAAATTGCATCGGAATTAAATACAAAAGGCACAATGCCGACTTAAGTAAAAGAAGACAACCTCTTCTTACTGTCTATGTTTTGAACCAATCCTGTAACACTAGTTATAGATTCCGATGCTTCACCTCGGGTTTACTGTATCCCTCTGACCTTTTTATTGACGATGAAACACAGCAATTGCAACGGAATTAAATACATAGGCACAATCCCGACTCAAATACAAGAAGGCTGGCTCTTCATACTGTCTATGTTTTGAACCCTTGCTGTGACACTAGTTATAGATTCCGATGCTTCACTTGAGGTTTACTGTATCCCTCAGACCTTCTTATTGACGATGAACCACAGAAATTGCATCGGAATTAAATAGAAAAGGCACAATGCCGACTTAAGTACAAGAAAACTGACTCTTCTTACTGTCTATGTTTTGACCCATACTCGTGACAGTAGTTATAGATTCCGATGCTTAACTTCAGGTTTACTGTATCCCTCTGACCTTCTTATTGACGATGAAACACGGAAATTGCATGGGAATTAAATACAAAAGGCACAATGCCGACTTAAGTACAAGAAAGCTGACTCCTCTTATTGTCTATGTTTTGAACCATTCCTGTGACACTAGTTATAGATTCCGATGCTGCACTTCAGATTTATTGTATCCCTCTGACCTTCTAAGAGACGATGAAACACAGAAATTGCATCGGAATTAGATACAAAAGGCACAATGCTAACATAAGTACAAGAAAACTGACTCTTCTTACTGTCTTTGTTCTGAACCATTCCTGTGACACTAGTTAATGATTCCGATGCTTCACTTCAGGAATACTGTACGCCTATGACCATCTTATTGACGATGAAACACAGATATTACATCGGAATTAAATACAAAAGGCACAATGATGACTGAAGTACAAGTAAAATGACTCATCTTACTGTCTATGTTTTGAACCATACCTGTGACACTAGTTATAGATTCCGATGCTTCACTACAGGTTCACTGTATCCCTGTGACCTTCTTATTGACGATGAAACACTGAAATTCCATCGGAATTAAATACAAAAGGCACAATGCCGACTTAAGTACAAGAAAACTGACTCTTCTTACTGTATATGTTGTGAACCACTCCTGTGACACTAGTTATAGATTCCGATGCTTCACTTCAGGTTTACTGTATGCCTCTGACCTGCTTAGTGACGATGAAACACAGAATTTGCATTGGAATTAAATACAAAACTCACAATGCCGACTTAAGTACAAGAAAACTGACTCTTCATACTGTCTATGTTTTGAACCATTCATGTGACACTCGTTATAGATTCCGATGCTTTACTTCAGGTTTACTGTATCCCTCTGACCTTCTTATTGACGATGAAACACAGAAATTGCTTCGGAATTAATAACAAAATGCACAATGCCGACTTAAGTACAAGATAACTGACTCTTCTTACCGTCTATGATTTGAACCATTCCGGTGACACTACTTATAGATTCCGATGCTTCACTTCAGGTTTACTGTATCCCTCCGCCCTTCTCATTGACGATGAAAGACAGAAATTGCATCGGAATTAAATACAAAAGGCACAATGCCGACTTAAGTACAAGAAATTTGACTCTTCTTACTGTCTATGATTTGAACCATTCCTGTGACACTAGTTATCGATTCCGATGCTTCACTTCAGGTTTACTGTATCGCTCTGACCCTCTTATTGACGATGAAACACAGAAATTGCATCGGAATTAAATACAGAAGGCACAATGCCGAATTAAGTACAAGAAAACTGACTCTTCTTACTGTCTATGTTTTGAACTATTCCTGTGACACTAGTTATAAATTCCGATGCTTCACTTCAGGTTAACTGTATCCCTCTGACCTTCTTATTGACGATGAAACAAAGAAATTGCTTCGGAATTAATAACAAAATGCACAATGCCGACTTAAGTACAAAATAACTGACTCTCCTTACCGTCTATTATTTGAACCTTCCGGTGACACTACTTATAGATTCGATGCTTCACTTCAGGTTTACTGTATCCCTCCGCCCTTCTCATTGACGATGAAACACAGAAATTGCATCGGAATTAAATACAAAAGGCACAATGCCGACTTAAGTACAAGAAATCTGACTCTTCTTACTGTCTATGTTTTGAACCAATCCTGTGACACTAGTTATCGATTCCGATGCTTCACTTCAGGTTTACTGTATCGCTCTGACTTTCTTATTGACGATGAAACACTGAAATTGCATCGGAATTAAATACAAAAGGCACAATGCCGACTTAAGTACAAGTAAACTGACTCTTCTTACTGTCTATGTTTTGAACCATTCCTGTGACACTAGTTATAGATTCCGATGCTTCAATCAGAATTACTGTATGCCTCTGACCTTCTTATTGACTATGAAACACTGAAATTGCATCGGAATGAAATACAAAAGTCATAATGCCGACTTAAGTACAAGAAAACTGACTCTTCTTATTCTCTATGTTTTGAACCATTCCTGTGACACTAGTTATAGATTCCGATGCTGCACTTATGGTTTACTGTATCCCACTGACCTTGTTATTGACGATGAAACACAGAAATTGTATCGGAATTAAATGCAAAATGCACAATGCTGTACTAAAGTACAAGAAAACTGACTCTTCTCACTGTCTATGTTTTGAACCATTCATGTGACACTAGTTATAGATTCCGATGCTTCACTTCAGGTTCACTGTATCCCTCTGACCTTCTTATTGATGATGAAACACTTAAATTGCATCGGAATTAAATACAAAAGGCACAATGCGACTCAAGTACAAGAAGACTGGCTCTTCTTACTGTCTACGCTTTGAACCATTAATGTGACACTAGTTATAGATTCCGATGCTTCACTTCAGGTTTCCTGTATCCCTCTGACCTTCTTATTGACGATGAAACACAGAAATTGCATCGGAATTAAATAGAAAAGGCACAATGCCGACTTAAGTACAAGAAAACTGACTCTTCTTACTGTCTACGTTTTGACCCATACTCGTGACACTAGTTATAGATTCCGATGCTTCACTTCAGGTTTACTGTATCCCTCTGACCTTCTTATTGACGATGAAACACCGAAATTGCATCGGAATTGAATACAAATGCACAATGCCGACTTAAGTACCAGAGAATTGACTCTTCTTACTGTCTATGTTTTGAACCATTCCTGTAACATTAGTTATAGATTCCGATGCTTCACTTCAGGTTTACTGTATCCCTCTGACCTTCTTATTGACGATGAAACACCGAAATTGCATTGGAATTGAATAGAAAAGGCACAATGCCGATTAAGTACATGAAAACCGATTCTTCTTACTATCTATGCTTTGAACCATTCCTGTGACTCTAGTTATAGATTCCGATGCTTCACTTCAGGTTTACTCTATCCCTCTGACCTTCTTATTGACGATGAAACACAGAAATTGCATCGGAATTAAATAGAAAAGGCACAATGCCGACTTAACTACAAGAAAACTGACTCTTCTTACTGTCTATGTTTTGACCCATGCTCGTGACAATAGTTATAGATTCTGATGCTTCACTTCAGGTTTACTGAATCCCTCTGACCTTCTTATTGACGATGAAACACGGAAATTGCATCGGAATTAAATACAAAAGGCACAATGCCGACTTAAGTACAAGAAAACTGACTCCTCTTATTGTCTATGTTTGAACCATTCCTGTGACACTAGTTGTAGATTCCGAAGCTGCACTTCAGGTTTATTGTATCCCTCTGACCTTCTAATTGACGATGAAACACAGAAATTGCATCGGAATTAAAATACAAAAGTCATAATGCTGACATAAGTACAAGAAAACTGACTCTTCTTACTGTCTTTGTTCTGAACCATTCCTGTGACACTAGTTATAGGTTCCGATGCTTCACTTCAGGAATACAGTATGCCTCTGACCACCTTACTGACGATGAAACACAGAAATTGCATCGGAATTAAATACAAAAGGCACAATTCCGACTTAAGTACAAAAAAACCTACTCTTCTTACTGTCTATGTTTTGAACCATTACTGTGACGCTAAGTATAGATTCCGATGCTTCACTGCAGGTTCACTGTACCCCTGTGACCTTCTTATTGAAGATGAAACACTGAAATTCCATCGGAATTAAATACAAAAGGCACAATGCCGACTTAAGTACAAGAAAACTGTCTCTTCTTACTGTATATGTTGTGAACCACCCCTGTGACACTAGTTATAGATTCCGATGCTTCACATCAGGTTTACTGTATGCCTCTGACCTGCTTAGTGACGATGAAACACAGAATTTGATCGGAATTAAATACAAAACTCACAATGCCGACTTAAGTACAAGAAAACTGACTCTTCTTACTGTCTATGTTTTGAACCATTCATGTGACACTAGTTATAGATTCCGATGCTTCACTTCAGGTTTACTGTATCCCTCCGACTTCTTATTGACGATGAAACACAGAAATTGCATGGGAATTAAATACAAAAGGCACAATTCCGACTTAAGTACAAGACAACTGTCTCTTCTTACTGTCTATGTTTTGAACCATTCCAGCGACACTAGTTATAGATTCCGATGCTTCACTTCAGGTTTACTGTATCCCTCTGACCTTCTTATTGACGATGAAACACTGAAATTGCATCGGAATTAAATACAAAAGACACAATGCCGACTTAAGTACAAGAAAACTGACTCTTCTCACTGTCTATGTTTTGAACCATTCATGTGACACTAGTTATAGATTCCGATGCTGCACTTCAGGTTTACTGTATCCCTCTGACCTTCTAATTGACAATGAAACACAGAAATTGCATCGGAATGAAATACAAAGGCACAATGCCGACTTAAGTACAAGAAAATTGACCCTTCTTACTGTCTATGTTTTGAACCATTCCTGTGACACTAGTTATAGATTCCAATGCTTCACTTCAGGTTTACTGTATCCCTCTGGCCCTCTTATTGACTATGAAACACAGAAATTGCATAGGAATTAAATACAAAAGTCACAATGCCGACATAGGTACAAGAAAACTGACTCTTCTTACTGTCTATGTTTTGAACCATTCCTGTGACACTAGTTATAGATTCCGATGCTTCACTTCAGGTTCACTGTATCCCTCTGACCTTCTTATTGATGATGAAACACTGAAATTGCATCGGAATTAAATACAAAAGGCACAATGCCGACTTAAGTGGAAGAAAACTGACTCTTCTTACTGTCTATGCTTTGAACCATTCCTGTGACACTTGTTATAGATTCCGATGCTTCACTTCAAGTTTACTGTATGCCTCTGACCTTCTTATTGACGATGAAACACAGAAATTGCATTGGAATTAAATACAAAATGCACAATGCTGACTTAAGTACTAGGAAACTGACTCTTCTTACTGTCTATGTTTTGAACCATTCATGTGACACTAGTTATGGATTCCGATGCTTCACTTCAGGTTTACTGTATCCCTCTGACCTTCTTTTTGACGACGAAACACAGAAATTGCATCGGAATTAAATACAAAAGGCACAATGCCGACTTAAGTACAAGGAAACTGACTCTTCTTACTGTCTATATTTTGAACCATTCCTGTGACACTAGTTATAGATTCCGATGCTTCACTTCAGTGTTATTGTATCCCACTGACCTTCTTATTGACGATGAAACACAGAAATTGCATCGGAATTAAATACAAAAGGCACAATGCCGACTTAAGTACAAGAAAACTGACTCTTCTTACTGTCTATGTTTTGAACCATTCCTGTGACACTAGTTATAGATTCCGATGCTTCACTTCAGGTTCACTGTATGCCTCTGACCTTCTTAGTGACGATGAAACACAGAATTTGCTTCGGAATTAAATACAAAAGGCACAATGTCGACTTAAGTACAAGATAACTGACTCTTCTTACTGTCTATGTTTTGAACCATTCCTGTGACACTAGTTACAGATTCCAATGCTTCACTTCTGGTTTACTGTTTCCCTCTGACCTTCTTATTGACGATGAAACACAGAAATTCCATTGGAATTAAATACAAAAGGCACAATGCTGACTTAAGTACAAGAAAACTGACTCTTCTTACTGTCTATGTTTTGAACCATTCCTGTGACACTAGTTATAGATTCCGATGCTTCACTTCAGGTTTACTGTATCCCTCTGACCTTCTTTTTGACGATGAAACACAGAAATTGCATCGGATTTAAATACAAAAGGCACAATGCCGACTTAAGTACAAGAAAACTGACTCTTCTTACTGTCTATGTTTGAACCATTCCTGTGACACTAGTTATAGATTTCGGTGCTTCACTTCAGGTTCACTGTATCCCTCTGACCTCCGTATTGACGATGAAACACAGAAATTGCTTCGGAATTGAATACAAAAGGCACAATGCCAACTTAAGTACAAGATTACTGACTCTTCTCACTGTCTGTGGTTTGCACCATTCCTGTTAGACTAGTTATAGATTCCGATGCTTCACTTCAGGTTTACTGTGTCCCTCGGACCTTCTTATTGACGATGAGACACAGAAATTGCATCGGAATTAAATATAAAATGCACAATGCCGACTTAAGTACAAGAAAACTGACTCTTCTCGCTGTCTATATTTTGAACCGTCCCTGTGACACTAGTTATAGATTCCGATGCTTGACTTCAGGTTTACTGTATCCCTCTGACCTTCTTATTGACGATGAAACACAGAAATTGCATGGGAATTAAATACAGAAGGCACAAGAGGGACTTAAGTACAAGGAAACTGACTTTTCTTACTATCCATGTTTGGAACCATTCCTGTGACACTAGTTATAGATTCCGATACTGCACTTAAGGTTTCCTGTATCCCACTGACCTTGTTATTGACGATGAAACACAGAAATTGAATCGGAATTAAATGCAAAACGCACAATGCTGTTCTTAAGTACAAGAAAACTGACTCTTCTTAGAGTCTATGTTTTGAACCATTCATGTGACACTCGTTATAGATTCCGATGCTTTACTTCAGGTTTACTGTATCCCTCTGACCTTCTTATTGACGATGAAACGCAGAAATTGCTTCGGAATTAATAACAAAATGCACAATGCCGACTTAAGTACAAGATAACTGACTCTTCTTACCGTCTATGATTTGAACCATTCCGGTGACACTACTTATAGATTCCGATGCTTCACTTCAGGTTTACTGCATCCCTCCGCCCTTCTCATTGACGATGAAAGACAGAAATTGCATCGGAATTAAATACAAAAGGCACAATGCCGACTTAAGTACAAGAAATCTGACTCTTCTTACTGTCTATGATTTGAACCATTCCTGTGACACTATTTATCGATTCCGATGCTTCACTTCAGGTTTACTGTATCGCTCTGACCCTCTTATTGACAATGAAACACAGAAATTGCATCGGAATTAAATACAGAAGGCACAATGCCGAATTAAGTACAAGAAAACTGACTCTTCTTACTGTCTATGTTTTGAACTATTCCTGTGACACTAGTTATAGATTCCGATGCTTCACTTCAGGTTAACTGTATCCCTCTGACCTTCTTATTGACGATGAAACAAAGAAATTGCTTCGGAATTAATAACAAAATGCACAATGCCGACTTAAGTACAAAATAACTGACTCTTCTTACCGTCTATGATTTGAACCATTCCGGTGACACTACTTATAGATTCCGATGCTTCACTTCAGGTTTACTGTATCCCTCCGCCCTTCTCATTGACGATGAAACACAGAAATTGCATCGGAATTAAATACAAAAGGCACAAGTCCGACTTAAGTACAAGAAATCTGACTGTTCTTACTGTCTATGTTTTGAACCAATCCTGTGACACTAGTTATTGATTCCGATGCTTCACTTCAGGTTTACTGTATCGCTCTGACCTTCTTATTGGCGATGAAACACTGAAATTGCATCGGAATTAAATACAAAAGGCACAATGCCGACTTAAGTACAAGAAAACTCACTCTTCTTACTGTCTATGTTTTGAACCATTCCTGTGACACTAGTTATAGATTCCGATGCTTCAATCAGAATTACTGTATGCCTCTGACCTTCTTATTGACTATGAAACACTGAAATTGCATCGGAATTAAATAAAAAAGTCATAATGCCGACTTAAGTACAAGAAAACTGACTCTTCTTACTCTCTATGTTTTGAACCATTCCTGTGACACTAGTTATAGATTCCGATGCTGCACTTATGGTTTACTGTATCCCACTGACCTTGTTATTGACGATGAAACACAGAAATTGTATCGGAATTAAATGCAAAATGCACAATGCTGTACTAAAGTACAAGAAAACTGACTCTTCTTACTGTCTATGTTTTGAACCATTCATGTGACACTAGTTATAGATTCCGATGCTTCACCTCAGGTTCACTGTATCCCTCTGACCTTCTTATTGATGATGAAACACTTAAATTGCATCGGAATTAAATACAAAAGGCACAAAGCCGACTTAAGTACCAGAAAACTGACTCTTCTTACTGTCTATGCTTTGAACCATACCTGTGACACTTGTTATAAATTGCGATGCTTCACTTCAGGTTTACTGTATCCCTCTGACCTCTTTATTGACGATAAAACACAGACATTGCATCGGAATTAAATACAAAAGGCACAATGCCGACTTAAGTACAAGAAAACTGACTCTTCTTACTGTCTATGTTTTGAACCATTCATTCGACACTCGTTATAGATTCCGATGCTTTACTTCAGGTTTACTGTATCCCTCTGACCTTCTTATTGACAATGAAACCCAGAAATTGCTTCGGAATTAATAACAAAATGCACAATGCCGACTTAAGTACAAGATAACTGACTCTTCTTATCATCTATGATTTGAACCATTCCGGTGACACTACTTATAGATTCCGATGCTTCACTTCAGGTTTACCGTATCCCTCTGCCCTTCTCATTGACGATGAAACACAGAAATTACATCGGAATTAAATACAAAAGGCACAATGCCGACTTAAGTACAAGAAATCTGACTCATATTACTGTCTATGATTTGAACCATTCCTGTGACACTAGTTATCGATTCCGATGCTTCACTTCAGGTTTACTGTATCGCTCTGACCGTCTTATTGACGATGAAACACAGAAATTGCATCGGAATTAAATACAAAAGGCACAATGCCGAATTAAGTACAAGAAAACTGACTCATCTTACTCTCTATGTTTTGAACTATTCCTGTGACACTAGTTATAGATTCCGATGCTGCACTTATGGTTTACTGTATCCCACTGACCTTGTTATTGACGATGAAACACAGAAATTGTATCGGAATTAAATGCAAAATGCACAATGCTGTACTAAAGTACAAGAAAACTGACTCTTCTCACTGTCTATGTTTTGAACCATTCATGTGACACTAGTTATAGATTCCGATGCTTCACCTCAGGTTCACTGTATCCCTCTGACCTTCTTATTGATGATGAAACACTTAAATTGCATCGGAATTAAATACAAAAGGCACAAAGCCGACTTAAGTACCAGAAAACTGACTCTTCTTACTGTCTATGCTTTGAACCATACCTGTGACACTTGTTATAAATTGCGATGCTTCACTTCAGGTTTACTGTATCCCTCTGACCTCTTTATTGACGATGAAACACAGACATTGCATCGGAATTAAATACAAAAGGCACAATGCCGACTTAAGTACAAGAAAACTGACTCTTCTTACTGTCTATGTTTTGAACCATTCATTCGACACTCGTTATAGATTCCGATGCTTTACGTCAGGTTTACTGTATCCCTCTGACCTTCTTATTGACAATGAAACACAGAAATTGCTTCGCAATTAATAACAAAATGCACAATGCCGAGTTAAGTACAAGATAACTGACTCTTCCTATCATCTATGATTTGAACCATTCCGGTGACACTACTTATAGATTCCGATGCTTCACTTCAGGTTTACTGTATCCCTCTGCCCTTCTCATTGACGATGAAACACAGAAATTACATCGGAATTAAATACAAAAGGCACAATGCCGACTTAAGTACAAGAAATCTGACTCATATTACTGTCTATGATTTGAACCATTCCTGTGACACTAGTTATCGATTCCGATGCTTCACTTCAGGTTTACTGTATCGCTCTGACCGTCTTATTGACGATGATACACCGAAATTGCATCAGAATTGAATAGAAAAGACACAATGCCGATTAAGTACATGAAAACCGATTCTTCTTACTATCTATGCTTTGAACCATTCCTGTGACTCTAGTTATAGATTCCGATGCAGCACTTCAGGTTTACTGTATGCCTCTGACCTGCTTAGTGACGATGAAACACAGAATTTGCATCGGAATTAAATACAAAACTGACAATGCCGACTTAAGTACAAGAAAACTGACTCTTCTTACTGTCTATGTTTTGAACCATTCATGTGACACTAGTTATAGATTCCGATGCTTCACTTCAGGTTTACTGTATCCCTCCGACTTCTTATTGACGATGAAACACAGAAATTGCATGGGAATTAAATACAAAAGGCACAATTCCGACTTAAGTACAAGAAAACTGTCTCTTCATACTGTCTATGTTTTGAACAATTCCAGCGACACTAGTTATAGATTCCGATGCTTCACTTCAGGTTTACTGTATCCCTCTGACCTTCTTATTGACGATGAAACACTGAAATTGCATCGGAATTAAATACAAAAGACACAATGCCGACTTAAGTACAAGAAAACTGACTCTTCTTACTGTCTATGTTTTGAACCATTCCTGTGACACTAGTTATAGATTCCGATGCTTCACTTCAGGTTCACTGTATGCCTCTGACCTTCTTATTGACGATGAAACACAGAATTTGCTTCGGAATTAAATACAAAAGGCACAATGCCGACTTAAGTACAAGATAACTGACTCTTCTTACTGTCTATGTTTTGAACCATTCCTGTGACACTAGTTGCAGATTCCAATGCTTCACTTCTGGTTTACTGTTTCCCTCTGACCTTCTTATTGACGATGAAACACAGAAATTCCATTGGAATTAAATACAAAAGGCACAATGCTGACTTAAGTACAAGAAAACTGACTCTTCTTACTGTCTATGTTTTGAACCATTCCTGTGACACTAGTTATAGATTCCGATGCTTCACTTCAGGTTTACTGTATCCCTCTGACCTTCTTTTTGACGATGAAACACAGAAATTGCATCGGAATCAAATACAAAAGGCACAATGCCGACTTAAGTACAAGAAAACTGACTCTTCTTACTGTCTTTGTTTTGGACCATTCCTGTGACACTAGTTATAGATTCAGCTGCTTCACTTCAGGTTTGCTGTATCCCTGTGACCTTCTTATTGACAATGAAACACAGAAATTGCATCGGATTTAAATACAAAAGGCACAATGCCGACTTAAGTACAAGAAAACTGACTCTTCTTACTGTCTATGTTTGAACCATTCCTGTGACACTAGTTATAGATTTCGGTGCTTCACTTCAGGTTCACTGTATCCCTCTGACCTTCTTATTGACGATGAAACACCGAAATTGCATCGGAATTAAATACAAAAGGCACAATGCAGACTTAAGTACAAGAAAACTGACTGTTCTTACTGTTTATGATTGAACCATTCATGTGACACTCGTTATAGATGCCGGTGCCATACTTCAGGTTTACTGTATCCCTCTGACCTCCGTATTGACGATGAAACACAGAAATTGCTTCGGAATTGAATACAAAAGGCACAATGCCAACTTAAGTACAAGATTACTGACTCTTCTCACTGTCTGTGGTTTGAACCATTCCAGTTAGACTAGTTATAGATTCCGATGCTTCACTTCAGGTTTACTGTATCCCTCTGACCTTCTTATTGACGATGAAACACAGAAATTGCATGGGAATTAAATACAGAAGGCACAAGAAGGACTTAAGTACAAGGAAACTGACTTTTCTTACTATCCATGTTTTGAACCATTCCTGTGACACTAGTTATAGATTCCGATACTGCACTTATGGTTTACTGTATCCCACTGACCTTGTTATTGACGATGAAACACAGAAATTGAATCGGAATTAAATGCAAAATGCACAATGCTGTTCTTAAGTACAAGAAAACTGACTCTTCTTAGAGTCTATGTTTTGAACCATTCATGTGACACTCGTTATAGATTCCGATGCTTTACTTCAGGTTTACTGTATCCCTCTGACCTTCTTATTGACGATGAAACACAGAAATTGCTTCGGAATTAATAACAAAATGCACAATGCCGACTTAAGTACAAGATAACTGACTCTTCTTACCGTCTATGATTTGAACCATTCCGGTGACACTACTTATAGATTCCGATGCTTCACTTCAGGTTTACTGTATCCCTCCGCCCTTCTCATTGACGATGAAAGACAGAAATTGCATCGGAATTAAATACAAAAGGCACAATGCCGACTTAAGTACAAGAAATCTGACTCTTCTTACTGTCTATGATTTGAACCATTCCTGTGACACTAGTTATCGATTCCGATGCTTCACTTCAGGTTTACTGTATCGCTCTGACCCTCTTATTGACAATGAAACACAGAAATTGCATCGGAATTAAATACAGAAGGCACAATGCCGAATTAAGTACAAGAAAACTGACTCTTCTTACTGTCTATGTTTTGAACTATTCCTGTGACACTAGTTATAGATTCCGATGCTTCACTTCAGGTTAACTGTATCCCTCTGACCTTCTTATTGACGATGAAACAAAGAAATTGCTTCGGAATTAATAACAAAATGCACAATGCCGACTTAAGTACAAAATAACTGACTCTTCTTACCGTCTATGAATTGAACCATTCCGGTGACACTACTTATAGATTCCGATGCTTCACTTCAGGTTTACTGTATCCCTCCGCCCTTCTCATTGACGATGAAACACAGAAATTGCATCGGAATTAAATACAAAAGGCACAAGTCCGACTTAAGTACAAGAAATCTGACTCTTCTTACTGTCTATGTTTTGAACCAATCCTGTGACACTAGTTATTGATTCCGATGCTTCACTTCAGGTTTACTGTATCGCTCTGACCTTCTTATTGATGATGAAAAACTGAAATTGCATCGGAATTAAATACAAAAGGCACAATGCCGACTTAAGTACAAGAAAACTCACTCTTCTTACTGTCTATGTTTTGAACCATTCCTGTGACACTAGTTATAGATTCCGATGCTTCAATCAGAATTACTGTATGCCTCTGACCTTCTTATTGACTATGAAACACTGAAATTGCATCGGAATTAAATACAAAAGTCATAATGCCGACTTAAGTACAAGAAAACTGACTCTTCTTATTCTCTATGTTTTGAACCATTCCTGTGACACTAGTTATACATTCCGATGCTGCACTTATGGTTTACTGTATCCCACTGACCTTGTTATTGACGATGAAACACAGAAATTGTATCGGAATTAAATGCAAAATGCACAATGCTGTACTAAAGTACAAGAAAACTGACTCTTCTCACTGTCTATGTTTTGAACCATTCATGTGACACTAGTTATAGATTCCGATGCTTGACCTCAGGTTCACTGTATCCCTCTGACCTTCTTATTGATGATGAAACACTTAAATTGCATCGGAATTAAATACAAAAGGCACAAAGCCGACTTAAGTACCAGAAAACTGACTCTTCTTACTGTCTATGCTTTGAACCATACCTGTGACACTTGTTATAAATTGCGATGCTTCACTTCAGGTTTACTGTATCCCTCTGACCTCTTTATTGACGATGAAACACAGACATTGCATCGGAATTAAATACAAATGCACAATGCCGACTTAAGTACAAGAAAACTGACTCTTCTTACTGTCTATGTTTTGAACCATTCATGCGACACTCGTTATAGATTCCGATGCTTTACTTCAGGTTTACTGTATCCCACTGACCTTCTTATTGACAATGAAACACAGAAATTGCTTCGGAATTAATAACAAAATGCACAATGCCGACTTAAGTACAAGATAACTGACTCTTCTTATCATCTATGATTTGAACCATTCCGGTGACACTACTTATAGATTCCGATGCTTCACTTCAGGTTTACTGTATCCCTCTGCCCTTCTCATTGACGATGAAACACAGAAATTACATCGGAATTAAATACAAAAGGCACAATGCCGACTTAAGTACAAGAAATCTGACTCATATTACTGTCTATGATTTGAACCATTCCTGTGACACTAGTTATCGATTCCGATGCTTCACTTCAGGTTTACTGTATCGCTCTGACCGTCTTATTGACGATGAAACACAGAAATTGCATCGGAATTAAATACAAAAGGCACAATGCCGAATTAAGTACAAGAAAACTGACTCTTCTTACTGTCTATGTTTTGAACTATTCCTGTGACACTAGTTATAGATTCCGATGCTTCACTTCAGGTTAACTGTATCCCTCTGACCTTCTTATTGACGATGAAACACATAAATTGCATCGGAATTAAATATAAAAGGCACAATGCCGACTTAAGTACAAGAAGACTGACTCTTCATACTGTCTATGTTTTGAACCAATCCTGTGACACTAGTTATAGATTCCGATGCTTCACTTCGGTTTTACTATATCCCACTGACCTTCTTATTTACGATGAAACACAGAAATTGCATCGGAATTAAATACAAACGGCACAATGCCGACTCAAGTACAAGAAGACTGGCTCTTCTTACTGTCTACGCTTTGAACCATTCCTGTGACACTAGTTATAGATTCCGATGCTTCACTTCAGGTTTACTGTATCCCTCTGACCTTTTTATTGACGATGAAACACAGCAATTGCATCGGAATTATATACATAGGCACAATGCCGACTCAATTACAAGAAGACTGGCTCTTCTTACTGTCTATGTTTTGAACCATTCCTGTGACACTAGTTATAGATTCCGATGCTTCACTTCAGGTTTACTGTATCCCTCTGACCTTCTTATTGACGATGAAACACAGAAATTGCATCGGAATTAAATAGAAAAGGCACAATGCCGACTTAAGTACAAGAAAACTGACTCTTCTTACTGTCTACGTTTTCACCCATACTCGTGACACTAGTTATAGATTCCGATGCTTCACTTCAGGTTTACTGTATCCCTCTGACCTTCTTATTGACGATGAAACACCGAAATTGCATCGGAATTGAATAGAAAAGACACAATGCCGATTAAGTACATGAAAACCGATTCTTCTTACTATCTATGCTTTGAACCATTCCTGTGACTCTAGTTATAGATTCCGATGCTGCAATTCAGGTTTACTGTATGCCTCTGACCAGCTTAGTGACGATGAAACACAGAATTTGCATCGGAATTAAATACAAAACTGACAATGCCGACTTAAGTACAAGAAAACTGACTCTTCTTACTGCCTATGATTTGAACCATTCCTGTGACACTAGTTATCGATTCCGATGCTTCACTTCAGGTTTACTGTATCGCTCTGACCGTCTTATTGACAATGAAACACAGAAATTGCATCGGAATTAAATACAAAAGGCACAATGCCGAATTAAGTACAAGAAAACTGACTCTTCTTACTGTCTATGTTTTGAACTATTCCAGTGACACTAGTTATAGATTCCGATGCTTCACTTCAGGTTATCTGTATCCCTCTGACCTTCTTATTGACGATGAAACACATAAATTGCATCGGAATTAAATATAAAAGGCACAATGCCGACTTAAGTACAAGAAGACTGACTCTTCTTACTGTCTATGTTTTGAACCAATCCTGTGACACTAGTTATAGATTCCGATGCTTCACTTCGGTTTTACTATATCCCACTGACCTTCTTATTTACGATGAAACACAGAAATTGCATCGGAATTAAATACAAAAGGCACAATGCCGACTCAAGTACAAGAAGACTGGCTCTTCTTACTGTCTACGCTTTGAACCATTCCTGTGACACTAGTTATAGATTCCGATGCTTCACTTCAGGTTTACTGTATCCCTCTGACCTTTTTATTGACGATGAAACACAGCAATTGCATCGGAATTATATACATAGGCACAATGCCGACTCAATTACAAGAAGTCTGGCTCTTCTTACTGTCTATGTTTTGAACCATTCCTGTGACACTAGTTATAGATTCCGATGCTTCACTTCAGGTTTACTGTATCCCTCTGACCTTCTTATTGACGATGAAACACAGAAATTGCATCGGAATTAAATAGAAAAGGCACAATGCCGACTTAAGTACAAGAAAACTGACTCTTCTTACTGTCTACGTTTTGACCCATACTCGTGACACTAGTTATAGATTCCGATGCTTCACTTCAGGTTTACTGTATCCCTCTGACCTTCTTATTGACGATGAAACACCGAAATTGCATCGGAATTGAATAGAAAAGACACAATGCCGATTAAGTACATGAAAACCGATTCTTCTTACTATCTATGCTTTGAACCATTCCTGTGACTCTAGTTATAGATTCCGATGCCGCACTTCAGGTTTACTGTATGCCTCTGACCTGCTTAGTGACGATGAAACACAGAATTTGCATCGGAATTAAATACAAAACTGACTATGCCGACTTAAGTACAAGAAAACTGACTCTTCTTACTGTCTATGTTTTGAACCATTCATGTGACACTAGTTATAGATTCCGATGCTTCACTTCAGGTTTACTGTATCCCTCCGACTTCTTATTGACGATGAAACACAGAAATTGCATGGGAATTAAATACAAAAGGCACAATTCCGACTTAAGTACAAGAAAACTGTCTCTTCATACTGTCTATGTTTTGAACCATTCCAGCGACACTAGTTATAGATTCCGATGCTTCACTTCAGGTTTACTGTATCCTTCTGACCTTCTTATTGACGATGAAACACTGAAATTGCATCGGAATTAAATACAAAAGACACAATGCCGACTTAAGTACAAGAAAACTGACTCTTCTTACTGTCTATGTTTTGAACCATTCCTGTGACACTAGTTATTGATTCCGATGCTGCACTTATGGTTTACTGTATCCCACTGACTTTGTTATTGACGATAAAACACAGAAATTGTATCGGAGTTAAATGCAAAAGGCACAATGCTGTACTTAAGTACAAGAAAACTGACTCTTCTCACTGTCTATGTTTTGAACCATTCATGTGACACTAGTTATAGATTCCGATGCTGCACTTCAGGTTTACTGTATCCCTCTGACCTTCTAATTGACAATGAAACACAGAAATTGCATCGGAATGAAATACAAAGGCACAATGCCGACTTAAGTACAAGAAAACTGACTCTTCTTACTGTCTACGTTTTGACCCATACTCGTGACACTAGTTATAGATTCCGATGCTTCACTTCAGGTTTACTGTATCCCTCTGACCTTCTTATTGACGATGAAACACCGAAATTGCATCGGAATTGAATAGAAAAGACACAATGCCGATTAAGTACATGAAAACCGATTCTTATTACTATCTATGCTTTGAACCATTCCTGTGACTCTAGTTATAGATTCCGATGCCGCACTTCAGGTTTACTGTATGCCTCTGACCTGCTTAGTGACGATGAAACACAGAATTTGCATCGGAATTAAATACAAAACTGACAATGCCGACTTAAGTACAAGGAAACTGACTCTTCTTACTGTCTATGTTTTGAACCATTCATGTGACACTAGTTATAGATTCCGATGCTTCACTTCAGGTTTACTGTATCCCTCCGACTTCTTATTGACGATGAAACACAGAAATTGCATGGGAATTAAATACAAAAGGCACAATTCCGACTTAAGTACAAGAAAACTGTCTCTTCATACTGTCTATGTTTTGAACCATTCCAGCGACACTAGTTATAGATTCCGATGCTTCACTTCAGGTTTACTGTATCCCTCTGACCTTCTTATTGACGATGAAACACTGAAATTGCATCGGAATTAAATACAAAAGACACAATGCCGACTTAAGTACAAGAAAACTGACTCTTCTTACTGTCTATGTTTTGAACCATTCCTGTGACACTAGTTATTGATTCCGATGCTGCACTTATGGTTTACTGTATCCCACTGACTTTGTTATTGACGATAAAACACAGAAATTGTATCGGAGTTAAATGCAAAAGGCACAATGCTGTACTTAAGTACAAGAAAACTGACTCTTCTCACTGTCTATGTTTTGAACCATTCATGTGACACTAGTTATTGATTCCGATGCTGCACTTATGGTTTACTGTATCCCACTGACTTTGTTATTGACGATAAAACACAGAAATTGTATCGGAATTAAATGCAAAAGGCACAATGCTGTACTTAAGTACAAGAAAACTGACTCTTCTCACTGTCTATGTTTTGAACCATTCATGTGACACTAGTTATAGATTCCGATGCTGCACTTCAGGTTTACTGTATCCCTCTGACCTTCTAATTGACAATGAAACACAGAAATTGCATCGGAATGAAATACAAAGGCACAATGCCGACTTAAGTACAAGAAGACTGACTCTTCTTACTGTCTATGTTTTGAACCAATCCTGTGACACTAGTTATAGATTCCGATGCTTCACTTCGGTTTTACTATATCCCACTGACCTTCTTATTTACGATGAAACACAGAAATTGCATCGGAATTAAATACAAAAGGCACAATGCCGACTCAAGTACAAGAAGACTGGCTCTTCTTACTGTCTACGCTTTGAACCATTCCTGTGACACTAGTTATAGATTCCGATGCTTCACTTCAGGTTTACTGTATCCCTCTGACCTTTTTATTGACGATGAAACACAGCAATTGCATCGGAATTATATACATAGGCACAATGCCGACTCAATTACAAGAAGACTGGCTCTTCTTACTTTCTATGTTTTGAACCATTCCTGTGACACTAGTTATAGATTCCGATGCTTCACTTCAGGTTTACTGTATCCCTCTGACCTTCTTATTGACGATGAAACACAGAAATTGCATCGGAATTAAATAGAAAAGGCACAAAGCCGACTTAAATACAAGAAAACTGACTCTTCTTACTGTCTACGTTTTCACCCATACTCGTGACACTAGTTATAGATTCCGATGCTTCACTTCAGGTTCACTGTATCCCTCTGACCTTCTTATTGACGATGAAACACCGAAATTGCATCGGAATTGAATAGAAAAGACACAATGCCGATTAAGTACATGAAAACCGATTCTTCTTACTATCTATGCTTTGAACCATTCCTGTGACTCTAGTTATAGATTCCGATGCTGCACTTCAGGTTTACTGTATGCCTCTGACCAGCTTAGTGACGATGAAACACAGAATTTGCATCGGAATTAAATACAAAACTGACAATGCCGACTTAAGTACAAGAAAACTGACTCTTCTTATTCTCTATGTTTTGAACCATTCCTGTGACACTAGTTATACATTCCGATGCTGCACTTATGGTTTACTGTATCCCACTGACCTTGTTATTGACGATGAAACACAGAAATTGTATCGGAATTAAATGCAAAATGCACAATGCTGTACTAAAGTACAAGAAAACTGACTCTTCTCACTGTCTATGTTTTGAACCATTCATGTGACACTAGTTATAGATTCCGATGCTTGACCTCAGGTTCACTGTATCCCTCTGACCTTCTTATTGATGATGAAACACTTAAATTGCATCGGAATTAAATACAAAAGGCACAAAGCCGACTTAAGTACCAGAAAACTGACTCTTCTTACTGTCTATGCTTTGAACCATACCTGTGACACTTGTTATAAATTGCGATGCTTCACTTCAGGTTTACTGTATCCCTCTGACCTCTTTATTGACGATGAAACACAGACATTGCATCGGAATTAAATACAAATGCACAATGCCGACTTAAGTACAAGAAAACTGACTCTTCTTACTGTCTATGTTTTGAACCATTCATGCGACACTCGTTATAGATTCCGATGCTTTACTTCAGGTTTACTGTATCCCACTGACCTTCTTATTGACAATGAAACACAGAAATTGCTTCGGAATTGATAACAAAATGCACAATGCCGACTTAAGTACAAGATAACTGACTCTTCTTATCATCTATGATTTGAACCATTCCGGTGACACTACTTATAGATTCCGATGCTTCACTTCAGGTTTACTGTATCCCTCTGCCCTTCTCATTGACGATGAAACACAGAAATTACATCGGAATTAAATACAAAAGGCACAATGCCGACTTAAGTACAAGAAATCTGACTCATATTACTGTCTATGATTTGAACCATTCCTGTGACACTAGTTATCGATTCCGATGCTTCACTTCAGGTTTACTGTATCGCTCTGACCGTCTTATTGACGATGAAACACAGAAATTGCATCGGAATTAAATACAAAAGGCACAATGCCGAATTAAGTACAAGAAAACTGACTCTTCTTACTGTCTATGTTTTGAACTATTCCTGTGACACTAGTTATAGATTCCGATGCTTCACTTCAGGTTAACTGTATCCCTCTGACCTTCTTATTGACGATGAAACACATAAATTGCATCGGAATTAAATATAAAAGGCACAATGCCGACTTAAGTACAAGAAGACTGACTCTTCATACTGTCTATGTTTTGAACCAATCCTGTGACACTAGTTATAGATTCCGATGCTTCACTTCGGTTTTACTATATCCCACTGACCTTCTTATTTACGATGAAACACAGAAATTGCATCGGAATTAAATACAAACGGCACAATGCCGACTCAAGTACAAGAAGACTGGCTCTTCTTACTGTCTACGCTTTGAACCATTCCTGTGACACTAGTTATAGATTCCGATGCTTCACTTCAGGTTTACTGTATCCCTCTGACCTTTTTATTGACGATGAAACACAGCAATTGCATCGGAATTATATACATAGGCACAATGCCGACTCAATTACAAGAAGACTGGCTCTTCTTACTGTCTATGTTTTGAACCATTCCTGTGACACTAGTTATAGATTCCGATGCTTCACTTCAGGTTTTACTGTATCCCTCTGACCTTCTTATTGACGATGAAACACAGAAATTGCATCGGAATTAAATAGAAAAGGCACAATGCCGACTTAAGTACAAGAAAACTGACTCTTCTTACTGTCTACGTTTTCACCCATACTCGTGACACTAGTTATAGATTCCGATGCTTCACTTCAGGTTTACTGTATCCCTCTGACCTTCTTATTGACGATGAAACACCGAAATTGCATCGGAATTGAATAGAAAAGACACAATGCCGATTAAGTACATGAAAACCGATTCTTCTTACTATCTATGCTTTGAACCATTCCTGTGACTCTAGTTATAGATTCCGATGCTGCAATTCAGGTTTACTGTATGCCTCTGACCAGCTTAGTGACGATGAAACACAGAATTTGCATCGGAATTAAATACAAAACTGACAATGCCGACTTAAGTACAAGAAAACTGACTCTTCTTACTGCCTATGATTTGAACCATTCCTGTGACACTAGTTATCGATTCCGATGCTTCACTTCAGGTTTACTGTATCGCTCTGACCGTCTTATTGACAATGAAACACAGAAATTGCATCGGAATTAAATACAAAAGGCACAATGCCGAATTAAGTACAAGAAAACTGACTCTTCTTACTGTCTATGTTTTGAACTATTCCAGTGACACTAGTTATAGATTCCGATGCTTCACTTCAGGTTATCTGTATCCCTCTGACCTTCTTATTGACGATGAAACACATAAATTGCATCGGAATTAAATATAAAAGGCACAATGCCGACTTAAGTACAAGAAGACTGACTCTTCTTACTGTCTATGTTTTGAACCAATCCTGTGAC